>NC_056734.1:642137813-642437813 GCF_019279795.1 Protopterus annectens | reverse complement strand
TTAATATTTCCTATTCATGCATAGTTTTTCCAGTTTGAAAATATACATGTTAATTTAGTCGTTGTGTCTTTTGGCTTTTCCTGGTTAGGGGTTGCCACAGTGGAACTCTGGTCCACTAATGATTGGCAGTGGATTTCTACATGCTGAGTTGCCAGCCCTGATGCACAACCTTCAACGAAGGCATGCCCATTCACGCATGTCTCCGGTAACCAAAATTTGAATCCATTTATAGTCAATACCTAATCCATATGGTAACTGTTCAATACCAATCATCCAAAATTTGTGCCTGTAGGAGATGATAGATGCCTCACTCTTCAATTAGCTTGTGTCAGTATTGATGTGTCTGGGGCAAGACCAAACCACATGTAAATAATTTGTGCTCTCTAAATGACAATGCCAACAGTAGCTATGGTAGGTCATACCTCATTAGCACCATAATGGTCAGGTGTCAAAGATATAAAACCTCAATGAATTTAAATCTAGGAATAATCTGCCATTTGCTGTCTGGAATAATGCCCAGACAGGTCATCCACTCCTTCTCAGTAAGTGGCTCAGTTAGCATCTCATTCCATTTTGTCAGGAGTGCTAAAACAGGTGAAAGGCTCACCTGCATGAGCACTGACGAATCTGTCCTACCTTGCTCCTAAGCATTGACTGAGACCTGGATTGGACATGAAGCCATGACCAGGACTGTAAAGTAAAGCTTTCATTCTGTCCTTTTCCTCAAGATAATAAGCTATTCCTAAAAAAATATGCTTTGCATGGACATTTTGAGGGCAATGTCCAAATGGATTTTTTGGAAGTTTCCAATATTCATAAATGGTTGTATCATTCATTTTACTGTTTTGAATGTAACAGGCTATGTCGGGTCCACTGACGGGTCATACTTAACCCTTGAGCAACACATTCAGAACCTTGAAAAGACCTTGTACAAATACAAGACACTGGAACTATACAATTACTTTCTTAATGAAAGCATTTAACACCAACATGTACTGTAGGGACTCAGACTCTGGATATTTCCAGAAGCATGGAAGAAAATTCTTGTTTCCATATGGCATTATTAGAGCTCTTAGATAGAACTGGTCTTGATTTAGCCAGGCTATTGATCAAAGAGAATGAACGTCAGATGTTTAGCCTCAAAGATGAGGTTTCCAAATTAGTTAATTGTATTACTGGCAACATGAACTTTGCACAGCATAAGCACCATTATGATAATGTGTTTCACAAAGCTGAATCTAAATTACCTGGTAGTGAATGCAGGAAAGACAAGAATTTACAAAGGGACAATGCTGATTATCGGAACAAGACAGTATATCCAAGGGTGAAAACACCAGGACTTCCATGGTATAGGTCGGAACAAGGACCAATCACAGTTGATGATGATCAGGGAGAACATGACACTAATGTCCATTTAGATTCACCTCTATCCAGGCAGTCCAAGAGGTTAGCTGACAAACACAGAAACAGGCAAGACATATTGACACATCAATGAAGGAATCTGAATCACTATCACTGGTCAAGGAGACAACATCAAAGCAACAGAAGCAACATATAGTATTGGTTAATTCAACCCCAGGTACTGTGACAATAACATATTTTTTTTAATTTCAACATATATATATACATATCCTGAATTAAGTATTGGACCTGAGCATCATGAATTATTTCTTAAAGGCTTTTCATTCATTTCATGTGGCTGAGCAAACATTGAGCTAACTTTAATTGATTTAAAATGTTTGTCAGAAAGTTGAATCTATGCTTAACATTTGGTGACAGTACAATAAATGAAAACAGAGCACATGAACTTAAGCACAAAAGTCTTTTTGATCCCCTTATAAATTCAACACCTGCAGTATTTGAAAAAGCATGTGAATGAGATATTAGAAATTTATTTCAAAATAAGAGACCAAACAAATATTCTAAATTGACTAAAGAAGAGAAAAATGTTTTAGATGCCATCACCATCCAATAAAAACATTTGATGTATGACACCCGACTAAGGCGGTGGCCTTGTTATTATAGATACTATGGACTATAGAAGTAGAATGGCCTCCCTTCTTATGGATGAGGCAACATATCAAACTGATTAAAGTTCCTGCTTTTACCATTCACTGCCTGCACGTTTGATTTTTCTGTTCCTACATTGCATATACTAATAGCAGGTAAACATTAGATCAGGAAATCAAAGCTTAAGTTGAGCCAAAGTACAAGGGGTGTTTGCTGATTTACCCAATATATCAGAGATCAATAGAATTCCTGATTTTACCCAATCATTCCATAAGTATATCTTTTGTATAAATGTACTAATAAATGGGCACTATTTGTCTCTGCCTTTCCTATCCGCGTGAATTTTCTATAGCCATAATCCCAATCCTCCTGAATCCCGGATGTTTAATGATGGCTTTTTAACTAGAATTGACTTAACAAGTCTATGCACGAGTAATTCTCTACTAGATCAAATAGGTGTGTTCGGTTGTCTGAGTCTATAATAAAATGAAGGAATCATAGCTGTCCCATAGAGGTAGTCTCATCTGGGAATCTAAACCTATCTCTTGATTTTTGTACAAACACGTTATTTCAACTAACTCTAAATTGACATAGTTCTCATGCATAATGTAAAATCGTTTTTTGCTTTTTCTTTAACTTTGGTGAAAAGGTAGCATGGAGGTAGATGTCAAATAATAAAAAGAAATTTGGGAAGGGCAAACATTTTAATAGCTTGAATGGTGCATACAAATGTAACTTCTTCCTTTTTAGAGTTTCTAAGTAGGGATTCATATTGTTTTCAGCCCAATTAATTAAATCAGCCCTGATTTTTATACCAAAAACATGTCACAGTACCGATCCAATGAACAGGTTGAGTCTGTGGGAACTCTTTAAAAATGGTGACAGACTCCCTTATGAAGAAAATGGAGGTTTTATTCTTATTAATCCTGAGGCCTATGAAATTTGAAATTTGAAATAAGAACCAGTTCATCCAAAATAGTCTGTGCCTTTCTTTGGCATTATTTAACCAGATGACACAGTCATCCACAAACGATGTAGTTAATGACAGTACTTTAAATTGTATATTAAAGGAGGTATGCCTAATATTTAACATATTTGTCCAAGACTGACTCTACCAACAAAATCATAAAAAGCGACAGAAGGCACCATTGATTGGTCCCTCTGGTAAGCATGACAGGTGCAGATACTTTTCTGCTGTCAGAGATTTGTGCCTGGTGTGAGTATTTTTGAAGCATACTATATATATATATATATATATATATATATATATATATATATATATATATATATATATATATATATATATGGTTTACTATCAAAAATTCAAAAATCAGAAGAAAACGTGTCTGCATTTACGAATATATACATCGGAAATTAACATTACGGAATACACCTAATGCCGACAACAGCTGTGTATTGTCAAAATGTCACTTGCGACATTTTCAGCAATACACAGCACTCCCACCCATCCCATAACTACCTACCTAACTAGCCTAAACAATACACAGTTATGCAGGGGCTTAATATTCCAACTCCGAGATCGCACTACAGTGAGGAAAGGGATGTATTTCCTAACCGCACTATACCGCGATCCTCACATGATCGAATGTTAGAATTGCAAATGCACAGTCCATTCGCAATGGTAACATTCGGGCTCATATCACCTGTTGTAATATGAAGTATTCGAACATCTGTTGTTCGAATACTTCATAGCCGTCTAAGTGCACATCGGCATTGTGATAGTAAACCTATATATATATATATATATATATATATATATATATATATATATATATATATATATGTGTGTGTGTGTGTGTATGTGACCACAGAGGTACCTAACCAAGAGGATTACTGGCCTCAAACAGTTGCCCTGTGCAGCACGATTGCAAAAAAAAAAAAAGCTAAGACTGTTCTCTGTTGCATACCGCTTTCTCAGAGGCGATCTCTGTCTAACGTACAGAGCCATGTCCAACACAGAATTGTTGAACATGCTCCATCTTAGCAAAACCAAATCTACTCGAGCTACGCTCTGGGATATAAACCTCAACACAACAATGAATAGAACATGCTGGAAAAAATTTGGGGCTTTTCAATGTCAAGCAGACATGTGTGTGACATGGACAGCTATGTATGGGGCGTAATTTTTTTGTCGGTACAGAGTGCCCTTTTTTTTTTTCAGGTGAGAGTGGTATGTCAGGTGAAGGAAGTTGGTATAGCTGGGGGAGGTAGGTTGGGTAGGTTAACAGACAAGACAGACAAGACTCATACAGGGGCGGTGTATGACACACGTGGGGGGGTTACACAATTGATGGGGATGGAGGTTGGGATTTCCAAGATGCATGAGCCCACAGATGGCAACAGTGGAACTGATATCCCCACCCATAGGCAGTTGCCACTGTTCCTTCACAGCCCAGGACGGGGCTGTGCTGGGGGCTGTGTAGGCGGGGTAACGGCCGGGGCCGTTAGCTGTGCCACACGAGCCTCAAGCTGGTGTAGGGGCCCAAGTACAGTGTCTTGGATCTCCCTTCGCACCACAGACCGGACACCACGGAGGGTGAGTGGACGAACCCCTCCGGCCACACTTGCAGAGGGGGGACCGGCCCCATCCCCTGCAGCGCTTCCACCTGAAGGTGGCACAGGGCCACCGGAGGGGGGTCCTGCCTGGGCACTAGTGCCAGGTGCAGGCGCCAGCTGAGGTGGGAGAGGTGGGTCCGCTGGGACCCGCCTTCCCAAGCGTTCTAGGTTTGTGAGTTGTTATGTTAGTTTGGGTTAGTGGCATTTTATTCCATTCAGATTAGTTGTAACAGCATGCATTGGTATTCCCAGCAAACAAACACCCAGATATTAACACCATTGAACAAGGGGCATATCAATATCACATGCATTATTTGAACAGAAATACACAGTCAAACAACATGCAGGGTTGATTAATGGCAACAGGCCATCAGATTTGCAGGTATGAACAGGGCACATGCACGAACAGACATGCATATATTTTTGGAACGGACAAATGTCCATGATTAATGAAATGTTCACATACCATTATTTAGTGGATGTTGTTATATGGTATTATAGGGTTGGGAGATAGAAAGTGATGACACATTCATATGTTACACATTGATTTACATTTGTATAAGGTACACAATTAAGTTGAGGCTGATGTTTCAAAATAAATTTTATTTTGACTGTCAAGCTACACCTGTTACAAATACATCACTATCCTACTTATTTTGAATTTGATCAGATACATCATCCTGCTACACTTTGATGACAGGACAGGGGACAACTATGGCTGTTTAGTCTGTCAGATAATCATTCATTCTATCTGCAAATTGTTTACTGTGATCACCATATACAGCATTTGGCCTAGACATTCCAGATTCTGACACACTGAAATCAGTTTGGGATATTAAGTTGTACTTCCCACATGCATTTAGTTCTGTAGAAACACACTGGGGCTACTATATTCAGGGGTTATTACTACTTTATTTATTCATACATGACCCTTTCTGTCACTCTCACACATCCTGCAACTTCACAGTTCAGGTTGGTACTTCTAGGCTTTGTTCACATGTTAGACTGGTGGTGATTCAAACACTTTCCAACAGCCTCACTTCTGTCATGATTCAGCATTTCAACAGGGGATATATCTCACATATGACTACCTCGGATTCTAAGGCTGTACTCTTGGGACTACTGCAGGTTACACTATATTTAATTCATGGTGGGACATCTGTATTACAGCACTGTTTAATTCTATCAATTATATTTCCAGTTACACTTGCATACTGATGAACTTGTTGCAGCCATACCTGCAGACTTACAATTCCTGCTTGCACATTATATTACTTTTAATCAATACACTGCAGTGTTCTGCTACATGCTACAGTACAATATTTATTTACAAGTAATGGGTGGGGTTACTAACCTGCATGGTGGCGCAGCCGCACCAGCCTACGGGCATGCACCTCGCGATTCATAGAGCGGACACCTGCAGCTGTAATACGAAAGAAGTAATATTGGACTACACATCTCCATGGTATCAGCTAGTTGAAATCCTTACATACATAAACAAAATGTAACTTACTCAGTAGTGGGGCGTTGGGCATATCCCGGGCCTCCTGGATCCATTCAGACAACTGGTCTTCCTTGCGTCGCTTCAGGTCCGCATGGTGGTGACGGACCTGCTCAACAGTGTGTGGAATGCCAGTAGCACTGGTCAGATCACGAGCCAACTGGTCCCATGCCTCTGCCCTATACGCTCCCCATGAGACCTGGCCCTGCATGAGTTGGGCCTCGTGATGATGGACAAGGAGCCAGACCATGTATCTGGACTCCTCAACGCCCCAACGCTGTGCTCGAAAGCAACGTCCCTCACCTACTCCACTCATTCTAACTGCAGGTCTGTTCTACAATCGTTTCTGCTGTGTATTCCCGCCTATGGGGCTTATATATGCCGCTTTTTCCCGCACATTTCTCTGATTGGCCGTTTTGGAATTGTATCTACTTCACTGAAAATGCTTTCTCATGCTCCATTCTGGATTTTATCCCATATATATGCTATTTCTGCATTTCATGGTATTGCAGTCATGGCTTAGTGGTGAAGTACCTTGACTCTCGTGCATGGTATCCTGGGTTCAACTCTGGCAATTGACTTTTGATTTTCCTGACAGAAATGAGTTGAGGACCTGTCAATCAAACTTGCCAAAAGCACTTTTAAGCATTTAAAACCAGGTCTGCGCTCGTTTGCGCGGAGCTAACGCATGCGCACTGGCAGTTAGCTTGTGGGAGCGGCGCGCAAACGGTGTGCACTGGGATAAACCTTAATTGGCTAGTGACACACATGTTCAGCTAAGCACAGCTAGTTGCAAATGGTTTCAGCCTATTAAACCGGTGCTTAGCAACGAGCATACAGTTTGCAGCTTTTTAAACACTACTCAGCTACGGGCATTCCATCTCACAGCAGCTTAGCTATCAGTACATTTCTGACTATTTTTATTATTGTGTTACTTCGGAATATATGCTCCATTTCATTCCATTTTACAAAAAGGGAATACTTTTACATTTGTACAATACTGTCAGGGGGCTTTTTCGTGCTTATTTACAAAAAAAAAAAAAAAAGTTGTTGTGGGGGCTCGAACCCTGCCTGCCTACTCTTAGGCCAGCAACTCTATCGTTAAGCTATTACTTCTTGGTATACTCTGCATATTTAGTTCTTATATCCTTTTCCACTGACTGCTAACCGTGATTGCGCTAGTAGCACACCCGCGCACATAGTAGCAAACATTTCCGGGGTTTAAAAAAAAAAAAAGGTTTTAACTTAATTTTATAACTTCTCTTCACTTTATACAGTGATGGTCTATCGGGGCATGTGTTGTGTAGTGTGTTTATTCACATTTCCATGGCCTCTCTCGTGGCTGTTTACTTTCAGCCATTCTAGTCTTCCGGGGGCGTGTACGCTTGCAGGACTTAGCTTACAGACACGCCCCCTACTCTCTTACACGGACCGTGTAAGAGTTACTAGTGTGATTCAGCATGCCTCATGCACCTCATGCATATGCATGACATGCTGACATCACACAGTTTCACGGCAGCCTCCGTGTAAGAGTTATAACTCTTACATGGAGGCTTCCTGAATCTGGCCCATTGTCTTTTCCCAGTTCAAATATTTTAAACTGCGAAGTAATTTTTTTTTTTTAATTTAGGTTATTACCAGAAAACAAATAATTTGTCCTTGGATAAATGTCCTTTTTGTGACATAAGATTTGAAACTGATGGACTGATAATGTTCCATTATAAATAAAACACAATTTTCTTGAACTTAATAACCCAGAACAGTTCCCAAATTGTCCCATACAAAATATGTGTCTAGTACAGTGTCATTGTTTTGTTTTTATTCTCACAATTGGTCACCTTTTCCTGTTCTTTCTTTTAAAAGACAGTTTTAGTTGCAATTTGTTTCTGCTTTTCTTGTTTGTCTGCTTTCACTGCTGCATAGGTTTTAGTTACTGCATTATCTGTTGCTACAAAACTAGACACCCTCTTAATTTTTGTTGCTTTCCTCTTTTGTCACTGCTGCATAAGTTTTAACTTCTGCATTCTCTGCTGCCACATTATCTCGTGCCTTTTCCACATTACCATCCTTAGCACTTTTGATAGTTATCTTCCATCTAACTCCATGAAACAGCAGACCTGTCAAATGGATCATTGTGCTCAATTATTTTTAACAGAACATCATCTGCAAGCCAGCCTGATAACCAGTCCTGTTATCTACACCAATTCAACAGACTCATTTACTTCCTTCTCCATGGATACAGCTAAACACTGCTCATTTGGAACATCCACAACACAAGAATCTTTGTTTGCATTCTGAAGCTCCATATCAAACAATTTTTTCTCCAAGTTCTCACTTTCCACCCTCAAACTAATAGCTTTTCCCTCTTCCTCCATGTTGCTGCTTCCCTTATGTCTCTTCTTTGCTGCTGTAGAAGCCCTCTGGCACCATCTAGCAGCTCCAAAGGGTATGGGAAGGTCCCTGATGCTCTGGCCAAATTTCCCTAGTAGTATAAATTCCACCTCGTGACACCCAAGTGAAGAGACTACTAGCTTAGTGGGACTAATCCAGTCAACTAAGAATAAATAAACAGTGGAGATTACTGTGGCACAAGTTTAAATTTACCATACAAATTCAGTGAGAACCAGTAACATCCATGTAGTGTTCTTATGCAAGAGTGGGGACAGCTTAGTAGGGTTATTACTACTACTTGTCTCTAAATCTTTTGGAGTTGAACCTTATCTGATACGTGGAAGTAATCCAAAGCAGTCTTTTCTCAGAAAAGTAGGGCTTAATCCGGCCGAGAAACGTAAGATCTAGAAAATTATAGGATGCATTGACTTCTCTACATGTCACTTTGTTACTCTCAGGTTCATAGGCAGCATTCCAGCAGACTGCGTCTATATCACATTATCGCAGATGCAAAATGCTGAATGCTCAAAAGAGCGAAAATACAGAAACTCGTAATTGTGAGGGGGCTGCACCTCTCACTGCCCCCCACTAAATAGATATTCCAACTCTGAGATCGCACTACAGTGAGGAAAGGGCAAATATCCCAATCTTCACTGTACTGCAATCTCAAAAACAGAACTTTGGGTTTTCAGCACGTTTGCTCTTTTCACGTTCAACATTTTCAGTTTACGATAACATGATATAGATCCTAGCAGACCATTAAGGAGCCTAGCCCAAGTTCCAAATTACCCTGATATTGCCAACTTCCTGGCAGATAGGTTCAGTGCTAACTTTACCCCCCTCTCACCTCCTAAAGAGCCCATATCTATACAGGAAGAATGAAGAGTCCTTGTTAATAACATCTATGCAGGTAAAAGCTGCACTCTCTAAAACCGAAAACACAGCATCCATGGGACCGGACAATATTCCAGGCTGCGTTTTACATGAACTTCAGAACGAACTGGCTCCCCACCTAAACACCATGTTCAATCATAGTCTCACATCAGGCTTCATGCCCACTGAATGGTGCACAGCAACAGTTATCCCACTCAACAAAGGGGGAGCCACCACTGAACCTGGGAACTATCGCCCTATTAGCCTGACGAGCCTGGTCTGCAAGGCCATGGAACATATCATCATGGAACTCATAAACAAAGACATTGGTAACCTCCAAACTCTGGATCACACCAAGTTCGGGTTCATGAAAGGCAGATCATGCCTTCTGAACCTGATTGACTTCACTGAGGTTTTCACCAAAGCCAAAGATGAGGGTAAGGTGTTTCACACCACCTATCATGACCTCACCAAGGCTTTCAACACCATCCCCCAATCTGGAATTATCGCTAAATTCACTAAACTAGGTATGAATCCCTAAGTCACAAGATGGGTTGCCAACTGGGTCACTCACAGAACCCACACTATAAAAGTTGCAGACTTCAAATCTGACTTCAAACCAGTGACAAGTGGAGTACCACAGGGTTCAGTCCGGGGACCTCTTCTGTTTGGTATCTACTTCTCTGAAGTACAGACTAACACAGAAGGCCTCTGGCCAATGAAGTTCACAGATGACTGTAAACTATGAGCCATAATCAAGTCCCCAAATGATGTAGACATCCTACAGAAGGGCCTCACTGAGACAGATGCCTGGCGTCAGAGGCATGGCCTCAAGCTCAATGCCAAAAGGTGCACTGTCATCCCCTTTGGTAAAATCTCTGTACCCATGAACTACCACATAAACAACAGTCTACTTAATGCCAAATGTGTGATAAGAGACCTTGGGACCCAGGTGGGCAGTAGTCTCTCCTTTGATAATCACATGACTGCAGTAGTCAGGAAATCCTTCTATGTGGCACACCTCATCCCAAAAGGATTCTCATCCAGAAAAAAAAGAGGTCATTGTTCCCCTGTACTCAGCACTCATTAGACCCATTGTAGAGTACAATGCCCCTTTTGGAATATACCTCACAAGACATCTGCAGCAGCTGGAAAGGCCACAGAAGTACCTCACAAAAAGGATTACTGGCCTCAAACAGATGAACTACACTGACCATCTCAAAAACTCCATCTTTACTCTGTAGCTTATCTCCTACTCCTAGTTTATCTCTGCCTAACATATAAAGCTACGTTAAACCCAGAGCTGTTGGACATGCTACACCTAAAGAAATCTCAATCCCTCTGAGCTACATGTTCTAGGGACCTAAACCTTGTCACCACAATAAACTGGACATGCTGGAGGGATAGATTCCTGTCCCAGAGACTCCCTATACTCTGGAACAAGCTACCCATCTATGTCAAGCAAAGTTCCTCATTAGCACTCTTCAAGAAAAATCTTGATGAGTGGATAGGAAATAGGAAATACACCTCAGGGATCACTTATGTGGCTCTGCTCAACATGGGCACAGGAAAGTACCTTTCCTGGGTGGCATAAGCCAAGGAATTTTGTTGGCTAGGCTTACTTAGGCCCTTGGGCCGATAGCCTAGTACCTACCTATGAACCTATGAACCCCAAAGCACTTTCTGGTTAAGTGGTTTGCTGAAATTCACACAGTAGGTAAATGATAGTGGAAAGATCCAAAATCTGCACTCTTGGCACAGGAAGCACCTCATTAAAAAGTCAGAGCTTTAGTCCACTACACTAACTGCCAGACACTCCTTTTGAGCTTCAGGTGCCCAAGTTACAGGATATGTATTGCTATTTGCCAAAATAAATCACTGTCATTGTGATTTCTAAGTGTGCACTGGAAGATATTTTGGAGAGATTTCACCCGGTCTTATTTCTGCAACCATGGGGTTGGTATACATATGTTTGGGAGAGGTGGTGGTTTTGCATCCCATCCATTGAAGAGTACAGGGGGATTGCTTCCTGTAAAAACTGCATAGGGTTTACTTTTTCAGCTTTTTGAATTTTGGTTATTCTTTTCAGTGATGGGGATTATCAGTTTTTATGCAGTGATATTTTAGTAGTGGAACCAGGTTATATCATCAAGCTTGAAAGCACTTTGGCCTTCATGAAGCTTAACTGTCATTATCTGGTATGACTGTTGCTTTTTTGTTAAATATTTTTATTGAGCAGTTCACTTCAAAAACAATAGGCAAGCATAAAAATAATATATTATAATACCATACATTATGTATAATAAAAAATGTCAAATGTTACAATAACATAATACAATATTTTTATTGGCCTTATCAGATGATCTTAACATATGTAGAACATTACTAAAAATGCTCATTCTGTTCTACCACATCAATACCAAGGTTATTCCACTTTTTTAACTTATAATTACTATATAAATCTTAATATTTCCTATTCATGCATAGTTTTTCCAGTTTGAAAATATACATGTTAATTTAGTCGTTGTGTCTTTTGGCTTTTCCTGGTTAGGGGTTGCCACAGTGGAACTCTGGTCCACTAATGATTGGCAGTGGATTTCTACATGCTGAGTTGCCAGCCCTGATGCACAACCTTCAACGAAGGCATGCCCATTCACGCATGTCTCCGGTAACCAAAATTTGAATCCATTTATAGTCAATACCCCTAATCCATATGGTAACTGTTCAATACCAATCATCCAAAATTTGTGCCTGTAGGAGATGATAGATGCCTCACTCTTCAATTAGCTTGTGTCAGTATTGATGTGTCTGGGGGCAAGACCAAACCACATGTAAATAATTTGTGCTCTCTAAATGACAATGCCAACAGTAGCTATGGTAGGTCATACCTCATTAGCACCATAATGGTCAGGTGTCAAAGATATAAAACCTCAATGAATTTAAATCTAGGAATAATCTGCCATTTGCTGTCTGGAATAATGCCCAGACAGGTCATCCACTCCTTCTCAGTAAGTGGCTCAGTTAGCATCTCATTCCATTTTGTCAGGAGTGCTAAAACAGGTGAAAGGCTCACCTGCATGAGCACTGACGAATCTGTCCTACCTTGCTCCTAAGCATTGACTGAGACCTGGATTGGACATGAAGCCATGACCAGGACTGTAAAGTAAAGCTTTCATTCTGTCCTTTTCCTCAAGATAATAAGCTATTCCTAAAAAAATATGCTTTGCATGGACATTTTGAGGGCAATGTCCAAATGGATTTTTGGAAGTTTCCAATATTCATAAATGGTTGTATCATTCATTTTACTGTTTTGAATGTAACAGGCTATGTCGGGTCCACTGACGGGTCATACTTAACCCTTGAGCAACACATTCAGAACCTTGAAAAGACCTTGTACAAATACAAGACACTGAACTATACAATTACTTTCTTAATGAAAGCATTTAACACCAACATGTACTGTAGGGACTCAGACTCTGGATATTTCCAGAAGCATGGAAGAAAATTCTTGTTTCCATATGGCATTATTAGAGCTCTTAGATAGAACTGGTCTTGATTTAGCCAGGCTATTGATCAAAGAGAATGAACGTCAGATGTTTAGCCTCAAAGATGAGGTTTCCAAATTAGTTAATTGTATTACTGGCAACATGAACTTTGCACAGCATAAGCACCATTATGATAATGTGTTTCACAAAGCTGAATCTAAATTACCTGGTAGTGAATGCAGGAAAGACAAGAATTTACAAAGGACAATGCTGATTATCGGAACAAGACAGTATATCCAAGGGTGAAAACACCAGGACTTCCATGGTATAGGTCGGAACAAGGACCAATCACAGTTGATGATGATCAGGGAGAACATGACACTAATGTCCATTTAGATTCACCTCTATCCAGGCAGTCCAAGAGGTTAGCTGACAAACACAGAAACAGGCAAGACATATTGACACATCAATGAAGGAATCTGAATCACTATCACTGGTCAAGGAGACAACATCAAAGCAACAGAAGCAACATATAGTATTGGTTAATTCAACCCCAGGTACTGTGACAATAACATATTTTTTTTAATTTCAACATATATATATACATATCCTGAATTAAGTATTGGACCTGAGCATCATGAATTATTTCTTAAAGGCTTTTCATTCATTTCATGTGGCTGAGCAAACATTGAGCTAACTTTAATTGATTTAAAAATGTTTGTCAGAAAGTTGAATCTATGCTTAACATTTGGTGACAGTACAATAAATGAAAACAGAGCACATGAACTTAAGCACAAAAGTCTTTTTGATCCCCTTATAAATTCAACACCTGCAGTATTTGAAAAAGCATGTGAATGAGATATTAGAAATTTATTTCAAAATAAGAGACCAAACAAATATTCTAAATTGACTAAAGAAGAGAAAAATGTTTTAGATGCCATCACCATCCAATAAAAACATTTGATGTATGACACCCGACTAAGGCGGTGGCCTTGTTATTATAGATACTATGGACTATAGAAGTAGAATGGCCTCCCTTCTTATGGATGAGGCAACATATCAAACTGATTAAAGTTCCTGCTTTTACCATTCACTGCCTGCACGTTTGATTTTTCTGTTCCTACATTGCATATACTAATAGCAGGTAAACATTAGATCAGGAAATCAAAGCTTAAGTTGAGCCAAAGTACAAGGGGTGTTTGCTGATTTACCCAATATATCAGAGATCAATAGAATTCCTGATTTTACCCAATCATTCCATAAGTATATCTTTTGTATAAATGTACTAATAAATGGGCACTATTTGTCTCTGCCTTTCCTATCCGCGTGAATTTTCTATAGCCATAATCCCAATCCTCCTGAATCCCGGATGTTTAATGATGGCTTTTTAACTAGAATTGACTTAACAAGTCTATGCACGAGTAATTCTCTACTAGATCAAATAGGTGTGTTCGGTTGTCTGAGTCTATAATAAAATGAAGGAATCATAGCTGTCCCATAGAGGTAGTCTCATCTGGGAATCTAAACCTATCTCTTGATTTTTGTACAAACACGTTATTTCAACTAACTCTAAATTGACATAGTTCTCATGCATAATGTAAAATCGTTTTTTGCTTTTTCTTTAACTTTGGTGAAAAGGTAGCATGGAGGTAGATGTCAAATAATAAAAAGAAATTTGGGAAGGGCAAACATTTTAATAGCTTGAATGGTACGCCACAAATGTAACTTCTTCCTTTTTAGAGTTTCTAAGTAGGGATTCATATTGTTTTCAGCCCAATTAATTAAATCAGCCCTGATTTTTATACCAAAAACATGTCACAGTACCGATCCAATGAACAGGTTGAGTCTGTGGGAACTCTTTAAAAATGGTGACAGACTCCCTTATGAAGAAAATGGAGGTTTTATTCTTATTAATCCTGAGGCCTATGAAATTTGAAATTTGAAATAAGAACCAGTTCATCCAAAATAGTCTGTGCCTTTTCTTTGGCATTATTTAACCAGATGACACAGTCATCCACAAACGATGTAGTTAATGACAGTACTTTAAATTGTATATTAAAGGAGGTATGCCTAATATTTAACATATTTGTCCAAGACTGACTCTACCAACAAAATCATAAAAGCGACAGAAGGCACCATTGTTTGGTCCCTCTGGTAAGCATGACAGGTGCAGATACTTTTCTGCTGTCAGAGATTTGTGCCTGGTGTGAGTATTTTTGAAGCATACTATATATATATATATATATATATATATATATATATATATATATATATATATATATATATATATATATATGGTTTACTATCAAAAATTCAAAAATCAGAAGAAAACGTGTCTGCATTTTCGAATTTATACATCGGAAATTAACATTTCCGAATTCTCCTAATGCCGACAACAGCTGTGTATTGTCAAAAATGTCACTTGCGACATTTTCAGCAATACACAGCACTCCCACCCATCCCATAACTACCTACCTAACTAGCCTAAACACACAGTTATGCAGGGGGGCTTAATATTCCAACTCCGAGATCGCACTACAGTGAGGAAAGGGATGTATTTCCCTAACCGCACTATACCGCGATCCCCTCACATGATCGAATGTTAGAATTGCAAATGCACAGTCCATTCGCAATGGTAACATTCGCTCATATCACCTGCCAAAATATGAAGTATTCGAACATCTGTTGTTCGAATACTTCATAGCCGTGCAAGTGCACATCGGCATTGTGATAGTAAACCTATATATATATATATATATATATATATATATATATATATATATATATATATGTGTGTGTGTGTGTGTATGTGACCACAGAGGTACCTAACCAAGAGGATTACTGGCCTCAAACAGTTGCCCTGTGCAGCACGATTGCAAAAGCTAAGACTGTTCTCTGTTGCATACCGCTTTCTCAGAGGCGATCTCTGTCTAACGTACAGAGCCATGTCCAACACAGAATTGTTGAACATGCTCCATCTTAGCAAAACCAAATCTACTCGAGCTACACGCTCTAGGGATATAAACCTCAACACAACAATGAATAGAACATGCTGGAGGGATAGATTCCCTTCGCAGAGACTTCCCTTACTATGGAACAGGGTCCCGATCTACATAAAACAGCGCCCCTCACTATCACTCTTCAAGAGGAACCTTGATGAGTGGATGGGTAACAGAAAGTTCACACCGGGGATTACACCAACAGCACTACTAGATAGGGGCCAAGGGTACTAGCTGCTAGTACAAGGATCTAGGGAACTACTAAAGGCCAAAGGGGCAGTGAATACCGCACAACATGGCTGGGCTAATATATGCCTTCGGGCAGATAGCCCAGTACCAACCTATGAACCTATATATATATATATATATATATATATATATATATATATATATATATATATATAGATATATAGATATATACACACACACACAAAACACACACACACACACACACACACAGAAAAAGTGAGGAAAAGAGAAGTCAAATTTGAAACTATAACAGCTTGTTTTTGAAAATGATTATGTTGATCATGGAAGAAGGCGCTAGAAATTTAGCTACCAAGAATTTTGCATGCTCACAAGACAATTCTGCGTGCTAAAGAGGTAAAGTCTGGAGTAACTGCGTTATGCATCACAGCATGAGACATGTTAATTATCTAAGGTGTTCATAGCATTATTCCATCCACAGCACTCCTAGGCATCAGAATAAGCATCACCAAAAAGTCTTCTTTCCCAGCTCTTCTTCAACAAAGGACATCATCTACCTAGAAATAGAGATCATTTCCTCATTTTCTTTCTGTCTTAACATCAAGATATGCCATTGCTCCTCCTCTGAGTACCAGCTATCATGATTGTAATGAAAGCTTCATAGGAGGAAAGAAAGAAAGATAAATGTTTCCTCTATTTAAATCATTTCTTAAACCCTAGAATGAAACAATTCAATGCAGACACATTTCAGTCATGACTTGAACCACAGGGACAATGACAAACAAAGAGTAACCACCGCACTTCCCATCACATGGCACACATCTTCATGATAGCATGGTAGCATAGAATAACATGCAAGAATAGGGGAACTAATAGTAAACACTGTTTAAATTAAAGATAAAGTAGGTACCTTCTTAAATTAAAACATGCGAATATTTAAATGGTCAGACAATAAAATGATGCCTCAAAATGTGTACTAAGATTGTACTGATCCTTTCAAATCTTCCTTGACACTGTGACTACTTTAACACAGAAAGTCAGAAATGTTGCAGGGTATCATCATAGCTACCTTAGAACTCAGTATAATAAGACATATCAACCAGCATCACAAGAAGGGCTCAATTAGTGTTTGTTGTTATTAATAGCATTGAATTCCTCTTATTTCAAATATAGGCTAGTTAAAAGCAATATGTTTAAAATGACTCAATATAAAGGAGCACCAGTTATTGCCTGATTTAAAGTTCAGCAAGGTCTGGTAGTTAACTCGATCAACAGCAAAATGTCTACACTTTTAAATGTGAAACAACAAACTAGTTAGCCATAGTACTCACCATTTGTGTAACTAGAGCCATTAATAACTAGAAGTGAAAAATGTAATAATAATACAAATAATAATAATAATAATAATAATAATAATAATAATAATAATAAAGTCCAAGAGATATCAAGTCTGCTAATAATGTGACTAAACTGCAGTGACAGAGATTATATTCCTATATAAAGAATACATCTCATATCAAACAATGAAGGCCAAAAGATCAGTTGCACAAGTAATTCACAATGCTAATTCCTTACAGCAAATACTGCATGCAAACAAAGAATGCATAAACCCTAAGCATTTGGAGAAATGAAAACAGAAATATATGTAGATTGATACAGATAGATATACATTATATATAAACACACACGCACGCACACACGCCACACATACATACATACATACATAGACATAGTCACATTATTTCTCTTTGTCAGATTGAATAAGGTAAAGAAAATGGTGCCAATAAAAATAATTTAAAAGTTGCTTAGCAAAATGGCATGATTAATTTAGAAACTATGCACTGATCCAAGCTCTCAACCAACCTCATAAAATAATGTGGGATGATGAAGAACATTTCTAAATCAAGAAATATTTGAAATCAGCCCAGATGGTGAGTTCAGAGACCTGCATGGAAATTCAAACAAACCACGACCGCAGTTTGTTAAGGTTCAGCTATAATTAGCAACTTCTTTATAACACTATCCAAAATACAGTTCAGGGTTAATGTGTTAAGAGATAATAACTTCACAGGAAAAATTCCAAATTCAGAAATATGCCAGATTTGTATGTCAGCTTGTCCCAAGAGATAGGACATGAGAAATGCACAGAGAAATAAAATTGTCATTTAGTTAAGTCCAGAAAAGATCAGAGCATGTACAGTAAATTATATCATCATTGTTTTTAACAAATAAGACAAAGTACAGCTATACAAACAAACAACACTGGTGTTCTTAGGAATTAATGAAACATGAAGATACTAAAGCCTAAACCAATGTATATTATTTCATGTATTTGTATGGGTTAAAAGTTTATCCAACAAAAAAGTAATAAAAAAAATGCACAACACACATACAAGTAACAAGTTGAATGTGATGAGAATGGAAGTGACATAATGAGTAAGTTAGTAACACTTACATTAAAATGGAAATGTACTCCCTAGCTGTGTAAAAAACAAAGTGCAACTGATGAACACAAGGGCCAAAGTCAGTTTTCTGAAAGTTACTCAAGAAGCAGTGTTTTGTGTTATCACTTATTCTGCTATTGCTTCCTAAACTTTATAGATCTACTGTTTTCAGCTTCTCAGGGCAAATACCTCCAGAAACTTTTCTATGCACAGTGAATCCATTATTCCTACTACAGAGCCCGTGACTCCTTTAATATTACAGAGCTCTACTTTGCATTTGTTAAGTTTGCTGCATCCCCCATATATCTTACATCTCCTAGTAGGTCCGTAACTGTTAGAGATGCATGGGCCACAGAATCTCTAAAGATGGCTCTGCAAACAAAGCAATAGTAGCTTGGCAGACAGTTTCCAAATTGTATTATCACAATAAAGTATTCAGTGGTGGAAACTGGACTGCATTGTTATTGTAAAATAAAGCCAGTCATTGTCAGCTAATTCAAGGGAGAACACCGAATCTAATAAACATAAACCGTTTTTGGAAAAAATGTTAAAACTAAGAATGTTTTTGGCAGCGCTACTGTTTTACATCCTTCAAAATTGCAAAAAACACTTTGTGCTGATATACTTTTTTGTATAACTAGTAGAATTTTTGGGGGAGCTAAAGTTCCATATACTTCAAACAATTCTTTAATAATAACTCACTAGTTATGTTTTCTTGGCTCTCAGGATAGATTTATTTGCATCCTTTTCTCACACACACAAAAAGATGGTCATGATAACAGACCAGAAGACAATGCAGTATGTTGTGTTCCTGACATGAATATCAGTTCACCCCTTGAGCTTTACTGTGATCTGTTCTTGAGGTTAAGTTCTTGATATCCATGTTTCAGACAGATAACAAATTGTTTTTTTGTTGAATGACAAGTAAAGGCACGTTGGCAGTTTAACAGATAGTTTATTGTACGGCTGACATAGCTGATTCTGCATGCACATTCTACATCTTACTTGCTAAACATGCTCAGTACAGCCAGTAATACCACCTCCAACCTGGAAAGTTCCATAAACTACAGAGGTGGATAAGATACAGAAAGTATAGCATAGCACACTGTGCTACATCCTCCCTCTTACTTTGTTCCCATTGCAAATACATGCACAAATCTGCATTAACATTTCTTGAGACACTTTCAAGAATTAGACATTGTATAAACAATTCAACATTGGCTATCTGACTACAAATGCATTTTGCTGTACATATCTAGGATCAGGTTTGTAGACTCTTCCTGCCCTTGCCACATATAAATTTTGAGTATTATTAGAAATACTATCTACAGGAGTCCCCGTGGACTATGATGTTTGTAGATGATATTGTGATCTGTAGTGAGAGTATTGAACAGGTGGCGGAGACCCTGGGGAGAAGGAGATATGCTCTAGAGAGAAGAAGAATGAATGTCAGCAGGACTAAGACAGAATATCTGTGTGTGAATGGGAGGGAACATAGAGGAATGGTGAGATTGCAGGGAGTAGAGGTGGCTAAGGTTGATGAGTCTAAATACTTGGGATCAATAGTTCAGATTAACGGTGAGTGTCGAAGAGAGGTGAAGAACAGAGCACAGGCAAGATGGAGTGGGTGGAGAAGAGTGTCAGGAGTGATTTGTGACAGACAACTACCAGTAAGAGTGAAAGGGAAGGTCTACAAGAGGGTAGTGAGACCAGCTATGTTATATAGGTTGGAGATAGTGGCATTGACAAAAAGGCAGGAGTTAGAGCTGGATGTGGCATAGTTAAAGATGTTGAGATTTGCACTGGGTGTGACGAGGGTGGACAGGATTAGGAATAAGTATATTAGAGGGTCAGCTCAGGTTGGAAGGTTTGGAGACAAAGCCAGCGAGGCAGGATTACGTTTGTTTGGACATGTGCTGAGGAGGGATGCTGAGTATATTGGGAAAAAGATGCTAAGGATGAAGCTACCAGGTAACAGGAAAAGAGGAAGGCCTAAGATAAGGTTTATGGATGTGGTGAGAGAGGACATGCAGGTGGCTGATGTGACAGAGCAAGATGCAGGGGACAGGAAGAAATGGAAACAGATGATCCGCTGTGGCAACCCCAAATGGGAACAACCGAAAGAAGATGAATGATGATGATGATAAGAAATATTATCCATCTCAGGAGATTTATTTGACACAGAAACATAATTTGGTATATCAGAATTATATGAACAAGACTGCCCACTTTCTGAAACTTGATCAGTTAGTGATTTAGTCAAGGAACTGGAATCACTGGTACATGCAGTCTGTTGTGGCTTCGGCTTTGGGACAGTGAAATGGGTCTGCAATTTCTTCTGCAATCAACACCTTCAGATTGAATTACATAAGACCTTGGTTCAACACAAATGTCTTTTACAATTCCCATGCGATTATGACCTTTTGAAGTTTGCATTCAGACAACCTTACCTTGCAATAATGGTCGAAGAGGTTTACTGGTTCTGTCATTATATACCTTTTCCGAATAATGTTTTTTTCAGTAGGTGAGCTTTGACTACCTCATTGCTTTTTGCGATTGGCACTAATAGCCATTTGATGATTGGAAGAGTTGTTCATGTTTGTCTTGAAATCAGTCTTTGAGCAGGTGAACCAAGCGTCTGTCATGAGGAATGTTTCAATGATTCAGTAAACTGAGAAATACATCTGTTCCCTTCCATTTGGACTTTTCCATCAAATTCTTTGCATTATGAACTGCACGTTCAGCTAAGCCATTAAATAGTGGATACTTTTCTCTACTGGTTACATGAATGAAATCCCAAGACAGTTATTTTTTTAAAAACGTTGACTTGTAAACTGTGCACCATTATCTGTTATGACTTTATGCAGATTTCAACAAACTGGGAAATGTCTCTTTAATTTTGTGATCACTGTGATAGATGATAAATTGCAAAGCTAAGTCAGCTTGAAAAAAAGTATGAGTCAACTAGTACCAGATAGTGTTAACCATTCCATTCAAAAATGTCTACAGCAACTGTGGACTAAGTTAAATCAGGGATTGGGTGAAATTGAAGAGGTTCTTTTTGCCGATATGGTTTACTACTATTGCAAACTGAACAGGAAAGTATCTCTCTTTCAATATCTTTGCACATTGAGGGCCAAAACACAATACCTCTTGTCATTTATTTATTTGTCATTTGTTAACCGGGTTATTCCAACTGAGCCAAAGGCCCATTTTCAGTGGAGACCCAAGGAGCAAAGCACCAACATATTACACAATTTACATACAATTCATAGCTGTACAAACATACAATTCAACAAATTATTTGAAAAAAGTTGTACAAGATAAAATCAAAGCTGTACAGAAATTCAAAATTAACACTAGACTGAAAAAAGTTTGTACAAGGTCAAAATGGTAAGTTTCCAGGAAAGGGGCAAGACCAGAGTAAATAGGAGATGATGAGAAGAAAATAAAAATAAAAATATCTGTGCATGACTAGAGCATAACAATTCGTATCCACATGAATGTTCTATTGTATTAAAGAATAAACAATCTTGATTGGCAACATGGAACAGGACAGTTACTATTTACATAGAATATATGTACAAAGAGCAGCTGGAACCTTCTTGTTGGGTAGGTATGGTTTATTCAAGCAATATGCTATAGAGATATACATTTTAGGTATGGGAGCGGGAAGGGGCATAGGAAGGGTCCTGGCATGGACAGGAGCGTGAGTTGGCAAGGTAGTTTCGCAGTTCTTTTTTGAAGCTGGTAGGTTATTTGATATTTTGGATATGTTCTAGGTTTGTGACACTGTGCTTTTGTAAAATAGTTTGTCTATGTTTTTATTAGATTTGTATATGTCAAGAAGAAGTTTATCAGAGCTACAAAGAGTACATGCAGGAGTATAGATGGATATTAGAGAAGAGAGGGAAGGACAGGCTGAGAGTTTATTAATTAAGGAGTGAGTGATATGAAGCTGGGGTAAATGCAGTAGTTTCAGGAATTCAAGCCATTTGAGTTGTTTTAGAGTAAGGCAGTGGTGAGATTTGTATGGTTGGTTGCTGCCGAAACCTAGCTATTTTGTTATATGTTTGTTCAAGTTTGGCTAATAAGGTGGCTTGCATGTGAATAAAAATAGGAGAGGTGGAATTCTTGTGCCAGAGAAGATCCGGAGTCTGATGACAGGATTTTTTTTATTTCTATAAATAAGTCCCAATTTGTGATGTGTCTTTTTAATACACTGGTGAATATGTACGTTGAATTTTAATTGGTGGTCAATTTAGTGTGAGGGTCAGGTATAATAATAGTTTTATCAAGTGATGAGATTGTAAAGGTGGTTTTATGATGGGACAGAGATTTAGGAAGAAAGAGAAGGAGTTTATTTTTTTAGGGTTAAAGATGAGTTGGCTATCAGTTAGCCATTTTTTTGGTGGTGAGAAATGAACTTAGTGTGGAGTCATCAGTGTATTGTATAAGGGAGGAGGTAGAGCAGGATGAGTGGAGGATATTGGTAAAGATATTGAAAAGCAGAGATACTAGAATAGAGCCTTGGGGGACTCCAGTTTGGATAGGTAGAAAAGGGGAGCAGATGGTTTAATATCTAATTGACTATAAAACATAACATTTGACCTGCTAGTAACAGCCTGCATTTAATTGCTGGAACCTGTGTTCTGAGAGACTGCCTTCCAGACTATCTCCAAATATACAGAGCTGAGTATATTTATTTTTGGTTATAGAGTTTGTTAATTGTTGCTTAGATCTCTGTTGAAACTGTTGTCTCCCTTTTCTGAGAGACTGATCTGCAAATATACAGAGCTTAGTATATTTTTTTGGTTTTAGAGTTTGTACTGTTAGTTGTTGCTTAGATCTCTGTTGAAGCTGTTTTCCCCACCCCCTCACCCCTATTTTCTGCCATGTCTTCAGTTGGTATAACTGTTTTTTACAGCTTGTTTGTTATCTAACCCAAGGATCACTTGCATAAAATATGACCTGCTAGTAACAGCCTGCATTTAATTGCTGGAACCTATGTTCTGAGAGACTGCCTTCCAGACTATCTGCAAATATACAGAGCTGAGTATATATTTTTTTGGTTATAGAGTTTGTTAATTGTTGCTTAGATCTCTGTTGAAACTGTTTTGTTCCACCCACCCTCCCTATTTTTAGTTTATAGTTTAAAATTGGTGGCTTTTGCAGTTGCCCGCCCCACTGTAGATTTGATCTGGGACACTCCCCCAGTCCCATCTCTTTACCACATTCTACCTAATAAACTCTTTCTGCACTTGCTTTTAGTCCTTTTTAATTTAATTGCATTTTGTAAACTGGGTTTGGTCTAATATTGCTACATACTCAAGCATGCTAGCTTGCACTGCATGTGAATTGTTTTTACTACTGTTTTTGCTACTATTCTGTAAAAAAAAAAAGCAAACTGTAAGCCTGTTTTCTACCTTTCCTGTAACCAGTGTTCCAGATACAGATTTGCTGTATCCAGGACTGTATGTAACATTCTGAGCCCCCCGAGCCTTCCTGTGTTGGAGGGAAACCTTCCTGTGTTGGAGGGAAGCCTTCTAGCTTATCAGTGGGAGTGGTAAGCACTAGGTAACCTGTCTACCACATAAGAAGTGGTTCTGGCCCAGAAATTGTAGTTATTGGCAATTTGGGCAATCTCTTCCATCTCTCTAAACTTTCTGATTTGAAAGCCTGCATTTTCACTTGTTTCTGTTCTGTAACTCATCTAGTGCAGATACGGATTCTTAGTTTTAGCACTTAAATTTGCTTATTCATTCTCAGGACTTGTTCAGAACTTGTAAGCACTAAATACGCTTCTAAATACTATAGCACTCAATCTTCCTCATTACCTAGAGGAAAACAGTTTTTGTACTTAATTTTCTCACTTGCTTAGAGAAAAACAGCTCTTGTACTCACTTTCCTCACTTATCTAGAGGAAAATAGTTTTTTATTCAGGCATGTCCAAGGTTCAGCTCCCAGTGTTCTCTCCTGTCTATCTGATGAATCTGAGCATCTTGAGGCAATGTATAAATTGCCTCATGTACACAGACAACCCTCTCCTCCTACCACCCAATACTACAACCTGTGAGAGATGCACTTATCTAGCCAAACTGGAGGTAAAACTCTCTCCAACCAAGACTGAACTTGACAGTCTTGAGGAGAAGGTAAACATTTGCACCACACCACACCCATCACATAGTCCCACTAAATCTACACCAAGAAAATCCACACATAGTAACACAAAAACATTTGCAGAGGCTCACAATAATAATCTGTCTAAGGAACAGAGACCTCCAAAGCAGAAACGCAAGCAACCTCCATCCCCCAATACAACCCAAATGACACATAGCCCAAAGACTCAGTGTGCCACTCAGCCACAACCAATAAGGCAAAACAACGTACCCAACACACTAGTCATAGGTGATTCTATAGTCAGGCACACTGATGTCCCACTCACCAGGCTAAACAAGGAGAAGGTTACTGTCAGCTGCCTGTCGGGTGTCAGGATCCACCACATAACCCACACACTCAGGTCACTCCACAACTAGTACAAATATGACTCTGTCATTGTCCATGTTGGTGTGAATGACTTGAAACGTACCACCCTGGACTACATGAAAAGAGACATGGAAGAGCTCTCCGATCTTGTAGCCCAGGCAGGTATGACCCTAGCCCTACGTAGCATTCTGCCATCACCCCAAATGATATCGTAGTACCAGGTGTCATTCTAAGGGGATTCAGTATCTGTCTGCTTGGGATGACATGGTCAACAGACCACGATGCTTTGCCACAGATGGCCTGAACCTGTTGCCCCTGGGATTCCAGATACTGGCTAAGGCTCTTGCTGCCCCTATAGTGCCTTTTTTACGCAAGGTTCAAATAGCAAATTCACCACTGTAACAGGAACAGGCAAGCAAAAACTGAGGGTAATGCTACTCAATGCTAGAAGTCTAAATCTCAAAATGCACTCACCCGAGGCACTCCTTAAAAAGAAAAACATAGATATCTGTGCAGTGACTGAGACTTGGTTCAAGGCTCCAGGGAGCACCCCTGCACTACCAGGCTATAACTCATACCACACTTTTCAACCATGTAACCTGGACCGAAACACCAAAGGCGGAAGTGTGTCCATATTCATTAAGGATATCCACACCTCCAGGCTAGTTGCTCATCATAATGCATCCGAGGTTATCCAAGTGCAACTAACTCCAAATTGTAGCTTGTTACAGATCCCCTACCATGCCCCAGGATCCCCACTCCTCTTTTTTAGATGTACTGAAAAATATTAGGGTTCAACCAAACAACCTAATAATGGGCAACTTCAACTACCACACCATTAACAGGGAAAACTACTCGTGTACCAACTCCTTAGCTCAATGCTTTTTGTAATTCATAAACTCCAATGCCCTGGATCAGCTTATCCACACCCCCACCAGGGGCAGCAATATCCTAGACCTAGTCATTACCAACATGAGTGACCGGTGTTCCACACCTGAAGTTAACTCATCGTTAGTCTGATCCAACCATAAGCTAATCACCCTTGATATCCATATCCTGCCCCCATCCCCCATTAAGGAAACTATTGTAAAACATTTCTCCAAAGCCAGCTTCATGCTTCTTAAGACAGAAGTGGTGAACTTCATGACCCCCATGCAGATGGACAATACAGTTACAACTGCTGAATCCTACACAAATGCACTCTATAAGCACTTACATGAGTGCATGGATTGTGCTATCCCAAACAGAACCAAAACTCTATCCTCCAAAAAAAGGAAGTCAATCTGGTGGTCCCCTGCCATAAACAAACTGTGCAACAGAAGGAAGAAACTGTTGCAAAAGAGAGTAACATCCCATGAGTGGGGGAGCTCCCTGGTCAGCGTCAGTAAGAAGCTGAGATCCCTTATAAGATCCTCCAAAGCTAGCTATGAAAACAAAATCGCCACTAATTCTAAGGACAACCACAAAGCATTCTATAGCTATGTCAAGAATCTCGATGGTAACACCCAGATCTGCTCTGAGTTACAGCACAAAGGCACGAAAATTACAGAACCAACTGATATAGACAACATCCTGGCAGATAGGTTCAGTGCTAACTTTACCCCCCCACCCCCTAAAGGGTCCATATATATATATATATATATATATATATATATATACAAGAAGAATGCAGAGTCCCTGTAATCACAACTACGCAGGTAAAAGCTGCACTCTCTAAAGCCAAAAACACAGCATCCATAGGTCCGGACAACATCCCAGGCTGCGTTTTACACGAACTTCAGAATGAACTGACTCCCCACTTAAGCAGCATGTTCAATAATAGCCTCACATCAAGCTTTGTGCCCACTGAATGGCGCACAGCAACAGTGATCCCACTCCAGAAAGGGGGAGCCACCACTGATCCCGGGAACTATTGACCTATTAGCCTGATGAGCCTAGTCTGCAAGGCCATGGAATGTATCATAATGGAACTCATAAACAAAAACATTGGTAACCTCCAAACTCTGGATCCCACCCAGTTCGGGTTTGTGAAAGGCAGATCATGCCTCCTGAACCTGATTGACTTCTTTGAGGCAGTCACCAAAGCTGTAGATGAGGGTAAGGTGGTTCACACAGCCTATCTTGACCTTGCCAAGGCTTTCAACACCATCCCCTATTCTGGAATTATAGCTAAACTCACTAAACTAGGCATAAATCCCTATGTCACAAGATGGGTTGCCAACTGGCTCACTGACAGAACCCACACTGTAAAAGTTGCAGACTCCAAATCTGACCTCAAAGCAGTGACAAGTGGAGTACCACAAGGCTCCGTCCTGGAACCTCTCCTGTTTGGTATCTACTTCTCTGAAGTACAGGCTAACACAGAAGGCCTCTGGCTAATGAAGTTCACAGATGGCTGCAAACTAGGAGCCATAGTCAAGTCCCCAAATGATGTGGACATCCTACAAAAGGGCCTTGATGAGACAGATGCCTGATGTCAAAGCCATGGCCTCATTCTCAATGCCAAAAAGTGCAGTGTCATCCCCTTTGGTAAAAACTCTGAACCCATGAACTACCACATAGGCAGCAATCTACATAACACCAAAAGTGTGATAAGAGACCTTGGAACCCAGGTGGACAATAGTCTCTCCTTTGATAATCACATCACCACAGTAGCCAGGAAGTCCTTCTATGTTGCACACCTCATCATAAAAGGGTTCTCATCCAGGAAAAAATAAGTCATTGTTCCCCTCAACTCGACACTCATTAAACCCATTATAGAGTGCAACACCCCTTTTGGAATGTACCTCACAAGACATCTGCAGCAGATGGAAAGGCCACAGAAGCACCTCACAAAGAGGATTACTAGACTCAAACAAAAGCCCTACACTGACCACCTCAAAAAACTCCAGCTTTACTCTGTAGCATATCGCCTACTCCGAGGTGATCTCTGCCTAACATATAAAGCTATGTCAAACCCAGAACTGTTGGACATGCTACACCTAAAGAAATCCCAATCCCTCTGAGCTACACGTTCTATGGATCTAAACCTTGTCACCACAATAAACAGGTCATGCTGGAGAAACAGATTCCTGTCCTAGAGACTTCCCATACTCTAGAACAGGCTACCCATCTATGTCAAGCAAAGTTCTTCATTAGCACTCTTCAAGAAAAATCTTGATGAGTGGATGGGAAATAGAAAATACACCCCTGTGATCAATTTTGTGTCTCTGATCGACAGTGGCACAGGAAAATAACTTTCTTGGGTGGCGTACGCCAGGTAACCTTGTTGGCTAGGCTTATGTAGGCCCTTGGGCCGATAGTCTAGTACCCACCTATGAACATATAAGCTATTAATAAGGTAGCTGGAGAACCAGAGAATAGTCAAGGTGGAGAGGTTGAGATCAGACAGTTTGGTTAGTAGCTTAGAATAAGAAACCATATCAAAGGTTTTTGAAAGGTCTAGGATAAGACAGTACACCAGTATTTTTTTGTCTCTGGCCTCTGGGACAATATGAGTGAAAGACAGAAGGGCAGTGGATGTATTATGATTTGGCCTAAAGACATGTTGAGTTGGTGTCAGAAGATTTTACTGAGGTAGGTATTTCAGAAGCTGATTGTGTATGCATTTTCTGAGGATTTTAGACAGTGGGGACAGTATGGCGATGGATCTAAAATTAGAAGGATCAGTGGAGTTACCGCCTTTGTGTAGTGGTATGGTGCAGAAAGATTTCCAAATGTCAGGGACAGTAAGTTCTTGGATTGATATGTTTACAGGTATTGAGATAGGGTAGGTTATAGAGTTGACAGTGAGTTTGAGAAAGAGGAGAGACAGGTTGTGTGATGAGGGAGACCAAGGTTTTAGTTTAAGCAGAAGAGATTTTATATAAGCAGTGGGGACTGGTTTTAAGATAAAAGGAGGTACTTGTAGTTGTAGTGGAGAGGGGAGCTTTATTATTTTGGTCTGAGTGGGTTAGTTTGCGGATAGGTTCAGTGAAGTATGTGTTAAGTAGTGAGGCGGTTTCTTGAGGAGTATTGTTAGGGTATGAGTTTGGGGTAGTAGGTACCCCAGGTTGGAGGATTTTATTCATGGTGTGCCAAAATGCTTTTGGATTAGAATGGTGGGTGGATTGTGCATTATGGTACAATTTTCTGTTATCTTTGTTGATTTGCTTTTTTCTGAGGTTTCAAAGTTCTTTGTATTTTTGGAGTACCAAATTGGATTTGTTTTTTAACCATTGTTTCCAAATGTTATCTTTTTTTTCATAAGGGAGTGAGTATCTTTTGTTATCCATGGGGTATGGTTAGCTTTAATCTAGATTTTCCTTAGGGGTTCTAGAGAGTTAACTATGTTGAGGAAAGTATAGTTACATTCTGGAACTGCGTCATTGAGGGGAAGGTGTAGTAGGTTAGACCAGTTAATTGATGAGAGTCTTTTATTAAAGGTATTGGCATTGAAACAGGAAAGGTTGCAGTAGTCTGTGTACGGGCGGGACATGGGGAATTTGAAGAGAGTGTCTTTGTGCATAAGTAGGGCGGTGGTCACTCAGGGAGTCAAATAGAGTGCCAGGGTTATGGTAAAGATTTGTGTGGGAAACAAGGATCCAATCCAGGATGGAGCAGTTATTGTTTTTTTTTTAAGTGAGTAGATGTTGTAATTAGTTGACTGAAGCCATGGAGGTTGATGCTAAGATTAGAAGAGTTGGATGTTAATTTTCTCCAGTCAATGTTGACATCCCCTAAGATAAAAGTTTCATATGGTATATAGAGATATATATCCATGACAGGATAGATTCAAAGATGGAAATGCTGTTTCCAAGAGATATGTAAATGGCTGCTATAGCTAAATTTTTTTTTGGGGGGGGTTAAGTGACAGCTAAGTATAAGTAGTTCAGCTGGGTAGAAGTTGGAAACAGGTAAGAGTAACCGGATAAGTTAAGTGGCTTAGAGGACTGCCACCTCTCCCCCTTTTTTGGAGTGTGTGTCTTGGTGATAGATGTTGTAGTTGGGAAGTAAAATTTCAGTGTTTGATATGTGCAGTCTTATCCATGTGTGGAGAGTAGTGGGCTATCCAGGAATGCTGGTCAGTTATTTTATTAAGCAGACTTTGTATATTTATATAGTAGATGGTAAGGTGTTTGGCAGTCAAGGGGTGGGGAGGTTGGTATATGGTGGGTGGAGGAATGAAGGCGGGGTGTGGAGGAGTGGGGGGCAGGATTGGGGTGGGTGTCCCCATCTAGCAGAAAAGTTTTTAAGAAAGTTGGTTTAGTATGGTAGAAGTAATAAGTAAAGGGTCTATGCTTGAATTTGTAGGAGGTAGGAGTGAGTGTAGACATTTTAATTTTATAGAATTGTATGTAGGAAATATACAGAGAAGGTGAAGTTAAGAAGGGTAGGGGATTCCACTTGTATCTTATTAGATGTGCAATTGTTGGAGATGGTTGTGGGTAGTAGAGTCTTATATGTTAGGAAGTTAATAATGTAACGAAGAAGAATGGGGGGGGTTGATAGGTAGAGGCATAGCATGATGAGGATGGAATTGATTGAGAGTAAGGAGGGACTCTAGTTAGGAAAGAGGCTGAATGTCTGAGTGAGATAAGTTCCAGATAAAAAGCCAGATGGAGAGAGATAAGGGGAAGAAAAAGAAAAGTGAAGGGGAGTACTCATGCTGTGGTAGTTTGTCAAGTTTGTCAAGGATGGAAAGGAGGTAGAAGAAGGGGAGATAGGATGTTGGGTATGTCTGTGCAGGAATAGAGAAGGGGATAGGGAGGATTTATAAATGAGTAGAGAATATGATAGAGTAAATAGGGTAGAGTGGGAATGGCTGTATCAAGGCTGGGAAAGAATAAATCTAGAGTAAGTGGGGGTGTGTGGGAATGGGGGTGGGGTAGGGAAGTGAAGTGAGCCTGAATGTAGTGAAGGGTGAATGGAGCGGGTTGTGCCAAGACTAAAGAAGTGTATTGCAAAAAAAAAAAAAACTATCAGAAAAGTAAGCTATGACAGAATTATAGCAAATGTTTTACTTTTTGGATTACACAGCCAACACATCTATCAGAAGAGTTGTTGTTAAGAGAGTGCAATGTTAGTATGGTAGAAGTAATACATAAAGAGGCTATGCTTGAATCTGGAGGAGGTAGGACTGAGTGCAGAAATTTTGATTTTATGGAATTGCATGTAGGAAATATTATACAGAGAGGGTGAGGTTAAGAAGGGTAGGGGATTCCCCTTGAGGGTTACTGGATGTGAAATATTTGGAGACGGTTGTGGGTAGTAGAGTCTTATACGTTAGGAAGTTAAGAATGTAAGGAAGAAGAATTGGAGGGTTGAAAGGTAGAGTTGTAGCATGATGAGGATGGACTTGATTGAGAGTGAGGAGGGCCCCTATTTAGGAATGAGGCTGAATGTATGAGTTAGGTAAGTTACAGATAAAAAGGACAGAAGGAGAGAGATAAGGGGAAGAAAAAGAAAAGTGAAAGAGAGTACTCATGTTGGGGTAGTTTGTCAAGTCTGTCAAGGATGGGAAGGAAGTGGAAGAAGGGGAATGGGATATTGGGTATGTCTGTGGAGGAACAGAAAAGGAGATGGGGATGATTTATAAATGGGTAGAGAAATATGACAGGGTAAATATGGTAGAATGGGAGTGTCTATATCAAGACATGGAAAGAATAAATCTAGACTAAGTGGGGGTGAGTGGGAATGGGAGTAGGGTAAGTGAGTGTATAGAGCTGTGAAGAGATAAAATATTTAGACAGAGGTAGAGGAAAGTGGAGTGTGCATGTAGAGAGTTGCTTGTGGCAGGCTGGATAACATAAAATGACAGTGGGACTAGAAAAAGTAAACAACGGTATATTAGGCAGACTAGAAGAGATGGAATGGGAGGAAAAATGGAACTAAGAGAGTAAAGAGAAAAATGGATGAGCAGGGAGGGTTAGCAATATATCATGGTGGCATGTAGGCAGCTCTAAATTAACTAGCTATGGTGCAGTTAAATAGATTATAACATACTTTAAAAAGCAAGGACAAGTACTGGGAAGCAGTGTCCACATTAGCTGGACAGTTTCAGGCTTCAGGAAGATTACTGATGTAGTTTGGTTGTTTGTTTTTCTTACAGGGTATTTTAGCACCTTGGAAAAAAAAAACAGAAGAACAATTAGGAAGGGAGAAAGGGAAGAGAGAAATGGTGTGGGTCATCACTTGTAATTAAATAGCAGTTGTGATATGGATAATAGACAGGAGGACAGACTACATTAGTAGATAGTTTAGAAAGCAGTAGCACAAGAAAACATAGGCAGGGTTAGACAGACCTACAATGTAATTGTTATAGAGAGGGAAGGTTGTGAGATGTACACAAAAACTAGTAATGCATAAGGATAGAGAAAGGGGTTATAGTAAGGTGGTGCAGTCAACAATGGTAAAGTTTACTCTAAAATATAATTGTATAAGGAGCAGACATTTGCAACAACAGTAAATTGTCTCAACACAGGTAGCAGTGTCACATTAAGTGAGTCACATCAGGTTAAAGATGTCTGGTTATATTTCCGCAAATAAAATGCTCTGCTGACAATTAAGTTTTGTGCTATCAAATCTAAAGACAGCTCTGCAGACTATGTCTAACTATAAATGTTTAAGCAGAACACTCAGGGAATATACAGGTAAGTAAACAATTCAAATTCTCACAAAATCTGCTCTGTACTATAACTAGCAAATCAACAGTGAGAAGTTGCTGCTTTAGCCACAAACATAGCATCAAAAACAGGGATAGCATTTGATGAATAGCAAAACAAATCAGCCACTAAAATGTGGTACTTATTATACAGAATTCAAAAGTTGTGTTGTGCCACTCTAATAAAAACCTAGGTAGACTGAGATTGCATGAGACAACAAATAGAATATGATAGCAAACAATGCAGTGTACCTTATATAGTTAACTCAAACACATATTATAACATCTTTCTTCTTTTTTTCTAGGAAAATGCGATGAACAGCACTTGCATATGACCGTGAGTAAGAATGGGTGCCCTAATAGAGTCCAGTGAGGCAAGATAGCACAGAACAGTAGTAGAAAGGCTTTAAATGCCGCAAGGGATCATGGTAGTGCAAAATGAAACTAAAGTCGTATGGCCAATCCATAGACAAGGTACAATGTAAACATAACCATAATGATAGGAGCCAAGATGAAAGAAGTGTATTACAAAAAACTATCAGAAAAGTAAGTTATGACAGAATTATAACAAGTGTTTTGCTTTCTGGATTTCTTATCACACAGGCAAAATGTGTGACCTACATCTTGACCTACTTTTAGTTGATTCAGTGCCTGGGTGACCTCTAACAAGGGTCGTTATGCAATTGCTTTTGCAATGATTTAGGAACTACCACTTTCTGACCTTTCATAATCATACCATCTTCCACAATGAGTTCATCTCTGTATGAGAAATAATGTTGAATTTTAAGTGGTAAATGTGTGGACATGTTCGCCTTCCTTGATTAATAATGTTACACAGTCTTTGAGGAAGTAGGTATTCAGCAGTATGGTTTCTTAACTCAACAAGTCATGATGATGAAATGAAGTTAACTTCCATAACTTCACAATCTGTCCTCTAATTTTCACGCTGCTTGGATGCTCAGGTGCTCGTGACAAGGTCCCTGTGATATACATGTCTTTACCTTTCTTGTAAACAATGCTGAAATTGTATTTTTGCAATCTTAACATCATAAATTGCAATCTTACTGGAGCAACATGTATTGATTTGTTCAAAATCATAACCAGGGTTGATGATCTGTATCAATCTGAATTGGTCTTTTGTATATATAGTCACTGAATTTAGAATAAGCAAACACAACTGCAAGAAGCTCTTTTTCAATTTGTGCATAGTGCATTTCTGTTTGAGTCAGAGTGTGAGATGCATATGCAACTGGAATGCCTTCCTGAAGACATGCTGTGCCAAGACCATATTGTGAAGCATCACAAGTGAGAGTCACTGGTTTATGAACATCATAGTATATCAGAGTAGGCGGACTGAAAATTCTCTGTTTCAAAGTATCAAATGCTTCTTGATGATGCTTATGCCAAGACCATTTTATATCTTTGCATGTTAACTCACATAATGGTGCTGAAAGCTCACTAAGGTTAGGAATGAAGGAAGTTAAGCATACCCATGAAATTCTGTAAAGATGTGACATTTCCTTGAACTGGCATTTCAGTGATTGCCATTACCTTTGATGGATCAGGATGAAGGCCTGAACTTGTGAACATGTGACCAACATAGGCAACTTCTTTCTATTTGAATTAACATTTCAAAGGATTCAGCTTGAGACTGACCTCACGTGCATGATCTAGAACTTTCCTGAGGTTTCTGTTATGTTCTGTTTCTCCATTGCCTCTGACAACAATGTCCTCAACTATAATGGCACAAGGATATCCGGCAAACATTTGTTCCATGGCACATTGGAATACTTCACTGGCTGAACTAATTCAAAATGACATCCTCAAAAATCTATATCTTCCAAATGGTTTGCTAAAAGTTGTTAATAAAGATGATTTGTGATCCAATGAAAATCGTCAAAAGGAGTTCTTAACATCTAGGACTGAGAAAATAGTGGAATTTGGCATTAATTCTACTATATCCTCTACCATATGCATTGGATAATGAGGGCATTTAAGAGCTTTATTTAAGTCAGGAGGATCAATACATATTGGAATATCATCTGAGCTTTTCTTATGGGCTACTACCATAGATGATACCCATTCAGTAGGTTCTGACCCAGGAGGGAGAACACCAGAATTTACCATTCTGTCTAATTTTGCTTTAACGTTACTCTGCATTGCTACTGGAACTGGTTGAACAACAACCTATAGTGCCTTTTGTAGGCAAGGTTCAAAGGACAAAGCCACCACCGTAACAGATACAAGCATGCAAAATCTGAAGGTAATGCTACTCAATGCTAGAAGTCTAAACCTCAAAATGCACTCTCTTGAGGCACTCCTAAAAATGGAGAACATCAATATCAGTGCAGTAACTGAGACCTGGTTCAAGGCTCTAGAGAGCGCCCCTGCAATTCCAGGCTACAACTCTTACCACAGTTTTCGGCCACCAAACCAAGACCGAAACACTAAAGGTGGAGGAGTGTCCATATTCACCAAGGATATTCACACCTCCAGGCTAGTTGCCCAACACAATTCATCTGAAATTCTCCAGGTGCAATTAACACTAGGTAAGACTGCAATCCAAATTGTACCTTGCTATAGATCCCCCACCATGCACCAAGATTCTCACTACACCTTTCTAAACATATAGGAAAATATTAAGATACAACCAAACCCCCTAATACTGGGTTATTTCAACTACCTTGCCATTAACTGGGAAAACTACTCGGGTACCAACACCTTTTCCCAATGGTCCTTGGAATTCATAAATTCCAATGCCCTGGATCAACTAATCCATTCTCCCACCAGGGGCTCCAGTATCATAGACCTGGTCATTACCAACATGGGAGATAGATGCTCCACAACAGTGGTCACCCCCTCATTGGTCAGGTCTGACCATAAGCTCATCACCCTTGACATCCACATCCCACCCCCATCCCCCAGTAAGGAAACCTCCGTAAAAAACTTTTCCAAAGCCAACTTCATGCTACTCAAGTCAGAAGTGACAAACTTCATGGCACCCATGCAGACAGGAGCTGACTGTTTAACTGCTGAATCCTACACTAAGGCACTGTATGAGCACATCCACTCATGCATGAATCGTGCCATCACAAATAGAACCAAGATGCTCTCCTCCAAAAAAATGAAGCCAATCTGGTGGTCCCCTGCCATAAACAAACTATACAACAAAAGGAAGAAACTGTTGCAGAAAAGAGGAAAATTCCAGGATGCAAAAAAACTCCCTTACCAGCCTCAGTAAGAAGTTGAGATCCCTCATAAAATCCTCCAAAGCTAGTTACAAAAATAAAATTGCCAAAGATTCCAAAGACAACCACAAGGCATTCTATAGTTATGTCAAGAATCTAAACAGCAATGCTCTGATCAGCTCTGAGCTACAACAGAATGACATTAAATATACTGATCCCAAGGATATTGCCAATATCCTGGCAGATCAGTTTAGTGCCAACTTCACCCCCCCACACCCCCTAATGGGCCCATCTCAATACCAAAAGATTGCCAAATTCTGGTAATCATGGCCACAAAGGTAGAAACCGCACTCTCCAAAGCTAAGAATACAGCATTCACAGGACCAGATGACATCCCGGGCTGTGTACTACATGAACTACAAAATGAACTGTCACCTCACTTAAGTGTCATGTTTAATCATAGCGTCACCTCAGGCTTTGTGCCCACTGAGTCACACACAGCTACAAATATCCCACTTCACAAGGGGGGATCCACCTTTGATCTCGAGAACTACCGTCCCATCAGTCTGACAAGCCTAATCTGCGAGGGCATGGGGCGCATTATCATGGAACTTATAAACAAAGACGTTGGCAACCTTCAAATGCTGGACCACACCCAGTTTGGGTTTGTGAAGGCCCGATCTTGTCTCCTGAACCTGACTTGACTTTTTCGAATCAGTCTTCAGAGCTGTGGATGAGGATAAGGCAGTCCACAGAGCCTATCTGGACCTCACCAAGGCCTTTGACACCATCCCCCACTCTAGAATCATAGATAAATTTACTAAGCTGGGCATATATCCCTATGTTACTCAATGGGTTGCCAACTGGCTTACTGACAGAACCCAGACTGTAAAAGTAGCTGACTCCAAATGCAGCTCCAGACAAGTGACAAGTGGAGTACCACAGAGTTCAATCCTGTGACCACTCTTGTTTGGCATCTGCTTCTCTGAAGTACAGGCCAACACTAAGGGACTCTGGCTAACAAAATTCGCAGATGACTGCAAACTGGGAGCCATTACTGAATCCCCAAATTATGTGGATAGTCTTCAAAAGGGCCTTACAGAAACAGATGCATGGTGCCAGATCCATGGGCTCAAGCTTAATGCCAAGAAATGTATAGTTATCCCCTTTGGGAAAAAAACATGTACCCATGAATTACCACATAGGTGGCAGTACACTAAACACCAAAAGTGTGATGAGAGACTTAGGGACACAGGTGGACAGTGGTCTCACCTTTGATAACCACATTGACACAACAGTCAGGAAATTTTTCTATGTGGCACACCTCATCACTAAGGGCTTTTCATCCAGAAAAAAGGAGGTCATTTTCCCACTGTACTCATCCCTCAGTAGACCTCTTATAGAGTACAATGCCCCATTTGGTATGTACCTCACAAGACATCTGCAATAGCTGGAAAGGCCACAGAAATACTTCACTAAAAGAATCACAGGCCTAAAGCAGATGCCCTATGCTGACCATCTAAAAAAACTCCAGCTATACTCTGTGGCATATCGTCTACTCAGAGGCAATCTCTGCTTAACATACACGGCCATGTCAGACCCTGAGCTGTTGGACATGTTCTATTTAAAGAAATCCCAATCCCTCAGAGCCACACACTCCAGGGATCTAAACTTTGTCATCACAATGAACAAAACATGCTGGAAGTATAGGTTCCTGACCCAGAGACTCCCCATACTCTTGAATAGACTGCCGATACATGTCAAGCAGAGCACCTCCTTGGCCCTTTTCAAAAAGAACCTTGACAATTGGATGGGAGATAGGAAATTCATCCCAGGGATCATGTCAGTCACCCTGCTAGACAGGGGTCCAGGTAAGTAAATATTGTGGGAAGTAATATCCAGGGAATTGTTATGGCTAGGCTTGTATAGTCCCTAGGGCCGATATCCTAGTACCAACCTATGAACCTATGAACTGGGCTTATCTCATGGTTTAGCTTCATGAATTATGTAACTGGAAGCTAACCTAATTTCTCTGTAAAGAGATCAGCATACTCTTTGAAAATATGTTGTGAAAATCTACCATTTTCATCTGTATTTAAATGATGAACTTCTTTACTGACCGAAATCAACCTATATGCAGGCTGTCTTTGAGGCCTAGTAATGACTGCAAGTCTCTGCAAACTACATAGACTTCCAAGTAATAGTTGTTGCCTGCAAAATGGCAAGAAAGGTCTAAAATATCATCCATCTGAATTTCTTCACCACCATAAGCAACTAAATTTGTACCAGTGGTGGCTGGTGACGTCAAATAAAAGGGGGTCTGCAGGAGACAGTTGAATTTCTCCAAAGCCAACTTCATGCTTCTTCAGACAGAAGAGGTGAACTTCATGACACCCATGCAGATGGACAATACAGTTACAACTGCTGAATCCTACACAGATGCACTCTATAAACACTTACACAAGTGCATGGATCATACTATCCCAAACAGAACCAAGACGCTATTCTCCAAAAAAAGGAAGCCAATCTGGTGGTCCACTGCCATAAACAAACTCTACAACAGAAGGAAGAAACTGTTGCAAAAGAGAGTAAAGTCTCATGACTGGAGGAATTCTCTGGTCGGCCTCAGTAAGAAGCTGAGATCCCTTACAAGATCCTCCAAAGCTAGCTATGAAAACAAAATCGCCACTGATTCTAGGGACAACCACAAAGCATTCTATAACTATGTCAAGAATATCAATGGCAACACCCAGATCTGCTCTGAGTTACAGCACAACAGCACAAAAATACAGAACCAACTGATATTGCCAACATCCTGGCAGATAGGTTCAGTGCTAACTTTACCCCCCCTCTCACACACTAAAGGGCCCATATGTACACAGGAAGAATGCAGAGTCCTTGTAATCACAACTATGCAGGTAAAAGCTGCACTCTCTAAAGCCAAAAAACACAGCATCCATGGGATCGGACAACATCCCAGACTGTGTTTTACATGAACTTCAGAATGAAGTGGCTCCCCACCTAAGCACCATGTTCAGTCATAGTCTCACATCAGGCTTTGTGCCCACTGAATGGTGCACATCAACAGTTATCATACTCCACAAAGAGGGAGCCACCACTGATCCCAGGAACTATCGCTCTATTAGCCTGACAAGCCTGGTCTGTAAGGCCATGGAACGTATCATCATGGAACTTATAAACAAAGTCATTGGTAACCTCCAAACTCAGGACCGCACCAAGTTCAGGTTTGTGAAAGGTAGGTCATGCCTCCTTAACCTAATCAACTTCGTTGAGGCAGTCACCAAAGCCGTAGATGAGGGTAAGGTGGTTCACACAGCTTATCTTGACCTTGCCAAGGCTTTCAACACCATCCCCCATTCTGGAATTATAGCTAAACTCACTAAACTAGGAATAAATCCCTATGTCACAAGATGGGTCGCCCACTGGCTCACTGACAGAACCTACACTGTAAAAGTTGCAGACTCCAAATCTGACTTCAAACCAGTGACAAGTGGAGTACCACAGGGTTCAGTCCTGGGACCTCTCCTGTTTGGTATCTACTTCTCTGAAGTACAGGCTAACACAGAAGGCCTTTGGCTAATGATGTTTGCAGATGACTGGAAACTAGGAGCTATAGTCGAGTCCCCAAATGATGTGGACATCCTACAGAAGGGCCTCAATGAGACAGATGTCTGGTGTCAGAGCCATGGCTTCAAGCTCAATGCCAAAAACTGCATTGTCATCCCGTTTGGTAAAAACTCTGTACCCATGAACTACCACATAGGTGGCAGTCTACTTAATGCCGAATGTGTGATAAGAGACCTTGGGACCCAGGTGGGCAGTAGTCTCTCCTTTGATAATCACATTGCCACAGTATTGAGAAAATCCTTCTACATGGCATACCTCATCACAAAAGGGTTCTCATTCAGGAAAAAAGAGGTCATTGTTGTCCTCTACTCAACACTCATTAGCCCCATTATAGAGTACAACACCCCTTTTGGAATGTATCTCACATGACATCTGCAGCAGCTGGAAAGGCCACAGAATTACCTCACAAAGATGATTACTGTCCTCAAACAGATGCCCTACATTGACCTTCTCAAAAAACTCCAGCTTTACTCCATAGCATATCACCTACTCCGAAGTGATCTCTGCCTAACATATAAAGCTATGTCAAACCCAGAACTATTGGACATGCTACACCTAAAGAAATCCCAGTCCCTCTGAGCTACATGCTCTAGGGACCTAAACCTTATCACCACAATAAACAGGACATGCTGGAGGGATATATTTCTGCCCCAGAGACTTCCCACACTCTGGAACAAGCTACCCATCTATATCAAGCAAAGTTCCTCATTAGCACTCTTTAAGAAAAATCTTGATGAGTGGATGGGAAATAGGAAATACACCCCAGGGGTCACTTCTGTGGCTCTGCTCAACAGGGGCACAGGAAAATAACTTTCTTGGGTGGCGTAAGCCAGGGAACCTTGTTGGCTAGGCTTACTTAGGCCCTTGGGCTGATAGCCTACTACCTACCTATGAACCTCTAAACCTATGAATGGGTGGGGCCAATGGGAAGGGGTGTGGCCAATCAGAAAGGGGTAGAGCTATGTTCAAAACCCCAAAAACTGGAACTTTAATTAAATATGCTGTCTTGGGTGCCAAAGCATAATTATGAGAGTCCAATCAAGACAAAATGAAGAGTAGAAGAAAAAAATATTTGAATGCATTGGCTATGTGCCAGCTTACTTAATATCTAGATGGCAAAAAAAAGGTTGTAAGGCATGATAAAATAAATTACTTTTTAAATACATTACTGGAATAACAGTCATACTCGAGTATAAATAAACAAGCAGCACTGCAGTTCTAATTATAATTTATATTCAGCTTTATAAAAGTGCCAAGTAACATGCTGAAAGTAGTAATCTCTGTGATACCCCCACTTGTAAAAATATTTTTTTCCAAAGAAGACCAGCTGCCTGACAACAGCTATCTACTTGTTTCATGGGGAAAACATTATCAAAGTAAAAAAATAACAGCAAACAAGAAACAAGCTCAAGATAAATTGCTTAAAGGATTACTGCACTGGTTATGGACCACATATGATAGACTGGCATTCTGTTTAGTTTACGGGTAAAGCCTGCAAAGATGACTGCAAGTATCCAACAAATGTAATGAGCTTCTATAATTCTGTAATTCTGCCCTTTATTACAAATACTGTCATGCATTTCAATACCTAAGGCTTGTGTGTTATATAGTTATGTAAATATTCTCTGCATGGCAACAGAAAAAGGCTTTCAATGTTGGTAATTCTTTAACAGTATGCTTATTAAAGTTTACTTGCATTTTACAATCTCAGACAAGCTTACCTGATGGTCATTACAGCATTGCTACTTAAACATAGAGCAACAGGCACTGCAACAGCATGCATTTTCTGAATAATAAGAAGCATAAATCAACAGTATAAAATATGACAGAAAAAACAGAACATTCTGCAAAATCAAGGACAAACTGAAACTGGAGATCCTTCCACCCAAGGTACCTTTAGAAATTTCTTTAAGCCAAACTACCTACTCCTAATGCATTGACAAGCTTCAAATCCCCACCAAACCCAGTTAACACCACTAAATATGCAGAAATATAAACCGCCACATTATGCCAGCATTTAAACAGCTGCTACCCATAGGAACAATTGTAGGGCAAACTCCAGAAACAAATCCACATGGTGGCAATGACAATATAATATTGGCAAGCTTTATATTTTTTTCTGAACAGAGTATTCTCATACAGTAGCAGTATTCCAGCTATAGGTACTAATAAACAAAACATGGATGACTATTTTTTCTGACCTGTGCATTAGCATAACCTTGCTAGCTTTGAAGATATAGATAGTAACATAAGTAACACTTTAGATTCAATGTAGCTCACACACATTGATAATAATCACATAAGAGTTTATTGGTAATATTTACAAAGTTAACAGGATGTTAGAAAGCAGGGTAATGGAAAATAAATTAATAAGGAAGGAGGAACTGTTGCACTATCAATAAAGTAGGAGAGAGATAGAGGAAACATTTTGCAGAGAGCTTGCTATGATTTAAGTAAATTAATTCTGCTGCGGTATTAAAGTATTACTTCTACCTATTGGCATTTACTAACAGCAGATGGTGTCACTATGTGATAATGTTATAATGAAAACACTTGCAACAGAAAAATATTGACAGTAGTTAGGTTACCAGGTGTAGTGATGGATTTCATCAAAGGGTATATTCACACGTGCAAGGGAACAGATGGACTGTGAAGATGTGGACAAACAAGAGAAGCACAGATTCCTAATATCTTTGGCAGCACCTAAGCAAGCTGAATACACTGACCCTAGCCACTGTCATAATCATATGTTTATTTAAGGACCAGTGCCATGATTTGCAGAGTAGCTGGGTATATCAAAGTATAATAACTGTATTGGGTAAGTCTTTGAGTTATTATTACAGGCCACTCCATAAATCATTATGCAACATTATAGTAAATAGCTGAATTAACATCCTGGTGTAAAAAAGGTTCAATATGCTGTTCTCCTAAAAGTTTAATTAAAATGAATTAAACTAGACTAGCACAGTGCATTGAGGAAACACTAGTCTTTCTTGCATACTGAACAAGCTACATTGTGGATAACTGTGCACTGTCTTTACCTTAGTGTTACATTTATAAACTACCAATATAACAAGTGCTGGCTGGTGTTATATGATTATTATTTACTATATAGCTATATAGTTATGCATCACCTGCTATAATTAGCAGCCTAGTGCCCTGCTGCCAATAGCCCATTGCACCAGTCTTCTCTGTAGGCCAACAGAGCAAATCTATGGAGTATGTGGTGTAAACTGATCAAGCACTACTAATTCTCTATACTTGCAGTGGATATGCTCAAAAATCTGATTTTAGTTTTGATATAATATAACAACAAAAATCAAACTACTAAATGTAGCACCTTTCTTTTTCCAAATATTATGAATAATGTGTTCAATAACAATAAATAATAAATGAATAATTACATTTTCTTTGAAGGACAATTTAAAGTAAAAAAAAAATCATAGTGCACATTTACATTTTATTTTATAATATTCTGCCACCACTTACTAGCAAGGACTTGATTTTCTAGGTATAGACATTGAAAATACGTGGAAATTAATCACTCACTTCTGATTATTCAGTGCTAAAGCAGTGATTGGAATTTAAGAAACAGCATTCTACGTTCATAGTAGTCACTGACTTTAATTACATTTGACATAATTTCATAAATTGCTATCCATCCATTCCTACAGAAATGAGGATATCATTTACCATCAAAGTATGCATACAGTTGGATGTTTGCTAATTGAACAACCCTTTTAATAAATCTGAAAAAGGGTCGACATCGAGGGTTGAACAAAAATGTCTCCTTTTAAGCAATATAAAGAAATGCAAGTAGAAACCAACAGAAAATTAGACTAGATAAAGTAATATGAAGAAGAAAAGGTGTTTAGTATTAAAAAACTGAGGAAAATACAGTAGGCATGTTTAAGAAGGAAAATGAAGCCTTTGCAAATAAATAAATACTGTTAATTACCCTAGGTCTACTGTAGTGCAGTTAAGAAATCTTGGACTTCTCTAATGGTCTGGCCCTCTAGTATTGCTCTGTTTGTGATATTTCAGGTTAATCTGCCTGTTTCTCTATCAATAAAGTGATGTGTGTGTGTGTGTGTTTGTGTGTGTGTGTGTGTGTGTGTGTGTGTGTGTGTGTGTGTGTGTGTGTGTGTCACTGCCCTTTTTAAAACTTAGAAACATGAAAAGCGATAAAGTGCTGGCATTATTTGATAGGTAGGTTGCCATTGAGTGATGTTTATATCATGCTCTGTATCTAATGGAGGTTTTAAGGTTGTCAGAAACGTACATGCACACAGAACACACCAAAGTTGAAAATCATATTGCATCTCTATATGTATTTAGATATGCGCCTGTATTTTGTAGTCTTTTGTATTATATGCGCATACATGCATTGTGCCACACAACCTTGCTATTTTAGACAAATGCTACCACAGTACCTTTAAGATTATATCAACCAACTAAAGACCAATACTGCTGCACAGAAGGAAAAAAACAATGTTTACCGACTTACAGTATTAGGTCTATTCTGCAACATATCACAGACACACATAAAAGTATTGACATTTATGTCTGTAGATCTTTGTATGTGAGAAGTAAGAGCATTAGGCAGAATGTGCATTGTAAATTATATTTTCTCTGTGAAATGCTGACTTTGATGAAAAAAAGTGGCATTCTTCTTTCTAAAAAGTCACAGTTGACATTCATGCTATTAGACAATTATTACTGTTTTTTTTCTCCTTCACGACATACTGTACCTCTCAAGTACTATGATTTGGGCACTGAAATTTAGCATTGCTCCTCCAATATTTACTAATGTTCCTGTTTGGGGAGTGCATACCTTATTAAATAAATGTATTATGATGCCCTTCCCCCAGCTATATATAGGGTCTAAAATATAAAGGCCTTCCATTGTGAAAAGTAATGATTTTTATGTAGATATAAATGCACCTGCATTATACACAAAACTAACAAATATACATCTGTTAAGCCCAGTGAATGCAATTGTCCCATTTTAGGGGCAGCATCTACTTAAGTGATTTGCTCAGAATCACAGAATCATACAGCAGGTTAATAGAGGTGGAAGGAATCAAACGCTGTACTTTGGCCTACAGGCAGCAGTTAAGAGCCATAATGCTCTGTACTAAGTGCAAGATACATAAACATCTAAATACTGAAAGCTATGCATCTGTTTTATCTACTTGTAATTAAATTGTTCTTGAATAAACTTCGGACATCTACTTCAATTTAAGTTAAAAAAAAAATGAGTTGAGTGACTGTCCATCTCCGTCTAGTATTAATCTAGCTCACAAACTCGCAAGGCAAGTAGGCAAGCCAAAAAAGTTGTTTCAGCAACGGTCGTAACACCAAGAAAGTAAACAACAAACAAACTGTGCTAGTAGTAGTACTAGACTACTGATTGTCTCACGCTCTTGTTTTTGAGAAGAGAGCAAGAACCAATCAGTAGCCATCCAGCTGTCCATGTCACGTACGTGACTGCAGACGTGGCAGTCTGATCCCATTTCATTTTACCGTGCAGGTTAAACCACATAGACTTCTGGGGATCACACTGATGCCTTCTTTCCTTAATCTGGACTGCTTTTACAGGAGTCCAGATTTAAATTTACAGAGACAGAGAGACTAATAAAAAAAAAAAAAATAACTTAATTCGCCGAGCATGCGCAGTTCGAGTTCTGGGACTTTGCGAGTCAGACAAACTTGCTTAGAGCTTTTAGCCAGCCAGGAGTAAATATTTAAATAAATAATTCGATACATTTTTTTTAAATGCTCTTTTCTTTCTCCACAGCTGGGGGGCTGTAATCCTGCAGCCCGTTGGCACAAGCCGCCACTTGTTTGTACACTTCGTGGAGTCAAAATACTCTCTAGCTTTTACTTTTGCATAAGCTTTTACTAACATGGCATTGCATATGGATCCAGTATCTACTTTGAGCTATATTGGGTTTGCATTAATTTGCACAGTACAAAATATTTCACTCCTTGCTGACACACTTGAATTCACTCTGTTAACTGTTACACCAACCTCAGAAACACCATCAACATAAAAAGATTCATCACTACCATTCAAGCTTGTTACAGCATCAGTTTGATTCACCACTTGCTTCAGATTAATCTTACAATGCGAGTTAATGTGGTAAAACTTTTCAGTTTACACTTATGAGGCTTAGTGGTCTTAAATTTATGTTGTTCACTATCAACACTTTTAGTGGAAGTTATAGCAAGCATATTTGTATGTTTCTCTGTGAGCTCATGTATCTGGCAATTTTCAATAGCATTGCTCAGTTTTAATTCTCTATCACACAGTAGAATTTTCCTCACTGTATCATTATGTATACCACACACAAGACGGTCTTTTATTAAATCATCCTGCAAGTCCCAAAATTTACGTTTTTGCTTTATTCTATAATTCAGTAAGATATGCTTCAATAGTTTCACCATGCTTTTGATTTCTTGTGTTAAATTTATGCTTTCTATTGTTATATTAGTCTGAGGGTTACACAACATCTTAAACAGTCTGGGTCTTCCCACATTTCTGCTTGAGCAATAATACAGTGGTTTTCTCCCTCACCAACATACACAGAAAGTGCATATACAAAAGAACTTTCTTACTGTATGGCCTCTGATCCTGCTAAATTTTGAAGTACAAATATTCAGGAACATAAATCGTTATTAGAATATGTAGTCACTATGAAAATTTCATATTCTTTTCAAATGCATACCGATTCTCTGCAACATTGCCATCAAACACCAAAGGTTCAGGTTAGTGAAATCCTTTTAATATGCTGTTAAAGTAAATGTGAACACCTTAATACTTATATGTTCATTAATACCTGGGGCTTCAGTAGCATTTAATTAAATTGCCACTTGCCTCTGCCCTAAGCAATTTGTTGGTCCAATAATAAGGGTGACTACTTGTAAATTCTAAGAGTTGTTAGAAAAGGTGGACTTCCTATATATACACAGATTTGAAATTGTTTAGTATCTGAACCTTTAATCAGGTTTCACATCTAATAAATTAATCTGCTGTCACCACTATACCTGTAAAATTTAAAAGTAATAAATCCCATTGAGATATTCCAGAAAATTTTTCTCCTTCCCCTTCTTTCCATATATAAAATAGGTTGTCTAAAAGCCTCAAAAGAGAAAACCAAGACTCTTAAAGGGGTAGTAAAATAATGGGTATGTGATACTATTATGACCTGAAATAATAAGTTTGTAAATCCCAAAGGCTATTGGAATGGTAGGAAACTCAATATTCAAAAGTTAAAAACTTCTTTCATTAATAATTCTCGGTACAATGGAGTCTTCTAACATTAGTTTAATTTTCCTATGAGAATATTAATCATTCCTCTTGAGACACATTTTTATTTTTCATTTTCATCATTATAATACAAGTAATCTTGTTGCTATAATCTAGAATTTACCCCCCCCACCTTTGTCTGGCTTCATGAACCTTAATTTCCCTTTATGTTTTATCTATAAAAAAACCTTCTCTCAGTCTTGGAAAGAAGTCTTAAGCCTATGTTGTTTTAACAACACCACCAGTATTTCCTCTGTACAACAACATTTTCAAAAGAACTAAAAAATAGAAGCAGGGGTGTTATAACTTCTTTTTTCCTCTAATTTTTTGTTTTCCTTTAGGATATGAAGGTACAAATTTCATACCTTTCATTAATAAGTGGAATAAATCCAAACAAATCTCTACCCTGCATAATTGTAAATGTTAAATCCTCCGAAAAAAAAACTAGCTGTGTCACTATGAATAATACTCTCATATTTAGGATCTCTAGATTCACTATGAACTACTACTAACTGTTCTTCTCCTCGGGTGGGGTGGTTTGTAATTGTACCTCATCCTCTCCCCCCCCTGGGTCCTAAATGTTTTTGTTTTGTAGTCATTCCGATCTCCTGAGTGGGGTATTCTCAGATCAAAAGGATTTTCATTACCAGTCTGTCTGTTGTTGGTACCACTTTTTTAGAAGTTAGTAGTTGGTTCTGAAAATTACTACTACCTCCAAAACCCTCTGTGTGTTTTTTTAGGAAGTGGGTATATATATCATGCTTGTTTTCATGTTCATCCCTTTAATAATTTCTTCTTCTTTCTTTTCTATTCACACCCAACTTCATTCTCAACTTTGTCAAAAACTGCATTATACCTAAAGGGGATATTGTTGAAAATTTACATCATTCAAAATCAGATTATGTGTGTTCATCTCTCTCTTAACAATTAATTCTTTCTTTTTATTATATAATCTTAAAAAAAAGTCCATAAGTCTGATGCCATGTCTATCAACACTCCGAGTAGTTTCATCACATTCAGTTTCACCTTTTTTTAATGCCATTTGAACCTAAATCCAGACCTTTGGTACTCTTAAAAACACCGCCTCTCCTGGAGTTCAGAACCTAGTTTGAGATAACAATAAGTTGAAACACAATAAGTTTCACTGTTACCATCTGCTGTCTGCAAGGAAAAGGTAAAAAGTTCAGCTCCTCCTCAAGAACTGGTACCTAGGTATAATAACATTCAAACAATAAATGTACATTTTTTAAAGTTTAGATGCCCTAAACTTTTTAATTCAGTTTTGAAATATGAAAGGACAACTGAGGTGTGGGGGCCTACTGTAGGTACATTATAGCATTACAAAAAGGATGAGAACAATGCTTTTTTTTAAAGCATTAGTTGTTTGAATCACATTCTTTTCAATCAATTCATTGAAATAGTTAAATAAATATATTAGGTGGGGATTGGGGACCAAAAATTTTATAGGGCAGAGGGAGGCAGCAATAAAATTTAAATTACAATACTACTGAAGCCCCAGGTATTATAAGGTACATTACCTGAAAAAAGTTAGGGCATCTTTTCTTTTTTTTGTACATTTTTTATGTTTTGAATGTTATATTACTGTTGCCTCTAACTTTTAAGAACTAATTATTGTTTATTAATGGAGACAGCTTGTATAAACTGTAAAGAAGTAATGGTAAAAATGTGTAAATGGATCTGATGATGAAATGACTTGTTGACCTATTTGGATTGTTTGTGTATTTTTTTTTATTGAACATTTTTAAAAGGTTTTCCTATGTAAATGTGAACACCTTATACACTTTTTGACTTACAAAATTTGATTAATATGCCGTAAAAGTAAATGTAAGTTCCTGTTGCACTTACATTCGTAGCACCAAGGAAAGGCTTATGTGACTTATTGTGTACATTTGTTGCAGCTTGAAGAGATTTACACAACTTTGGACATTTTGTTGCACTTTGAAAGACTAAAATGGCTTCTGGCACTTTGTTGCACTTTGCGAGACTTAAACAACTTTGAGTCCAGCTTCTGACACCATGTTGAATGACAAGTGAAGGCATGATGGCAGTTTAACAGATAGTTTATTTTACACCCGACATAGTTGATTCTGCATGCACATTCTACATCGTACTTGTTACACATGCTCAGTACAACCAGTTTAATACTACCCCCAATCTGGATAGTTTCTTAAACTACAGTGGATGATAAGGTACAGAAAGCATAGCATAGCAAACTGTTCTACAGTTTTAATCAGAGAACTGATCACAAGAATCTATTTTAGGCCAAAATATTTTACTTTACCTAGTAAATCATTTTCCAATACTGAAATCTTAAGTCAGATAGGTTGGCAGTGTACTTAACATTGAATAGGAGATTAAAGAAAACCAAGGAATTCTTGTAAACTTGGAGTCTTGAGTTTCTTAAGCTAATCCCTTATATAATCAGCAAAAACCAATAGCAAAAAACAAGGTAACCATAAAATAAAAAAGAATGCTGTACAGATGTCACTTGGATTGCAAACCAGATTTAATGTTTAAAAACAATCAAATTTAAGCACTTTCATTCCATTACATTCAAACAGGAACATCTTCAGAAACAAAGTAGCAACTGTTCTGGTGAATTATATAACCTTAAAGGTGGCAAGCCCTACTCCATTTAAAGTGACTGTACTTACAAAACAACTATCAAAAAATATAAACAATGTAACAAAAGGTTAGCAGCATAGGTTCATAGGTTCATAGATGTGTACTAGGATAATGGCCCTGGAGCCTTTACAAGCATAGCCCATAGGATTACCCTGGCATCGTGCCATCCGACCTTAGTTCCCAGTGCCTCTGTCGAGTAGAGCCACTGGAGTGACTCCCAGGGTGAATTTTTTATTTCCTATCCACTCATCAAGATTTCTCTTGAAGAGGGCCAGTGAGGTGTTTTGCTATACATGTAGGGGAAGTCTATTCCATAGCATAGGCAGTCTCTGGGTTATTTACCTGTCCCTCCAGCATGTTATATTGATTGTGGTAATGAGGTTGAGGTCTCTGTAGTGTGTGGTGTGGAGAGATTGGGATTTCTTTAGATGTAGCATTTCTAACAGAGCTGGGTCAGACATGGCTCTGTAAGTCAAGCAGAGATTGCCTCTAAGTAGGAGATATGAGACAGAGAATAGTTGGAGTTTTTTTGAGTCTGTCCATGTAGGACAATTGTTTAAGGCCTAGGATCCTCTTTGTGAGGTACTTTTGTGGCCTCTCCAGTTGTTGCATGTGTCCAGTGAGGTACATGCAACATGAGGCATTGTACTCAGTGATTGGCCTAATGAGGGAAGTGTAGAGGGAGACAATGATCTCTTTCTTGCTGGATGCAAAACTCTTAGTAATGAGATGTGCCACATAGAAGGACTTTTTCACCACAGTGGCAATGTGGTGGTCAGAAGAGAGGTTGCTGTCAACCTGTGTTCGCAGATCACTTAGAATGCCATCTGTGTTCAGTGGACTACCATCGATGTGGTAATTCAAGGGAACTGGGTTTTTCCCAAGGGGGATTACGACACATTTTTTTGGGATTGAGCTTAAGGCCATTGTTCTGACACCAGTCGTTGGTCTCAGTGAGGACTTCTGTAGGATGTCAGCATCACTTGTGTAGTTAATAATAGCTCCCAATTTGCAATTTTCTGTGAACTTTGTCAGCCAGAGTCCCTTTGTGTTGGCCTGGACTTCAGAGAAGTAGATACCAAACAGGAGAGGACCCAGGACCAAACCCTGTGGGACTCCATTCATGCCTGGTCTACAGTCTGACTTGGAGTCAGCTGCTTTCACACTGTGGGTTCTGTGAGCCAATTTGCAACCCACTGAGTGATATAAAGGTCAATGTCTAACTTAGTGCATTTTTCTAAGATTCCTGAGTGGCGAATGGTATCAAAGGCCTTGGCCAGATCCAGGCAGGTAGTATGAACCACCTTGCCTTCATCCACAGTTCTGGTGACTGACTCAAAGAAGTCGACCAAGTTGAGCAGGCATGATCTTCCCTTCACAAAACCAAACTGTGTAGGATACAGAGTTTGGAGATTTCCTATACCCTTGTTTATTAGGTCCATGATGATGCGTTCCATAGCTTTGCATATCAGACTCATCAGGCTACTGGGGCAATAGTTCCCAGGGTCTGTAGTCACTCCTCCTTTGTGGAGAGGGATGACTGTAGCAGTGCACCATTTGGTAGGGAGAAAGCCTGAGGTGAGGCTGTAATTGAACAGGGCACACAGGTGAGTTGCCAGTTCACTCTGTAGTTCATGTAGAACACAGCCAGGGATATTGTCAGGTCCCATACAAGCTGTATTCTTGGCCTTGGACAGTACTGTTTTAACCTGTGCAGCAGTAATACTGGGTGCCTGGCAATCTTCTGGTATTGTGATTGGTCCTTTGTGGGGGTAAAGTTGGCACTGAATCTGTCGGACAGTATACTGGCAATATCTGTTGGCTCAGTATAGGAGGTACCATTGTGCAGTAGCTCAGAGCAAATCTGGGTATTGCCATGGCGATTCTTTACATAACTATAGAAGGCCTTGTGGTTGTCTATACTATCTGCTGCAATTCTGTTTTCATAGCTAGCTTGCAGAATTAAAAACAACTTGGTATGCTTTAATAAATGTACTAAACTTATAAAAATCCTAGTCATTCAAATATTAGCCCTTATTTTTAAAATTGGTTTAATTGAAATAAGACCATTAATCCAGGGGGGCGGGGTCTGCAAGAATTAAGCATTATTTGCCAGTATATTTCACTTTGTTCAAGGGCTAGCTCCCAGTCACCACCCCTATGAGAAGGGCTGACCTGTATAGTGAAGACAAACTTTTTGAAATCATGACATTGGGTCGAAGGTTTGTACAATGCAGTCACATCCATAGCCTTCTTTATGGGATACACATGTTGATAAATCATGTTGTTTAAAGGTCCCACTGTCTTACCGATATAGAAGGCTGAACAGGAACTACATGAATGCAATGTAGGCAACAGCCTTAGTATTGCAGTTATAATGCCCATTAAGGGAAATTGAATTGAGATAACCTGGAAGAACCAGGTGAGTGCCTTGTAGTATATACTTGCACTGCTTACAGGCACCACAGCATTTCAACCCATGTTGTGGTACAGTGTAATCTGATGGCCATCATTTCTTTCCAAAATTGCTTTTAAGTTTTTTTTTTTTTTTTTATACACATATCGGGGTATGTTTCCCAAAGTATCCAAGAGACCAAACAGTGAAACAATGCATATTTATAATCTTGAAAAACACACGAAAATCAAAATATCTATAATCTTCTTGCCAAACTGACAGCCTCTGTAGAATTAGTTTTAATTGTATGAAAGAGTTTTGCCTCCAGCATTAAAGTGTATTTACACCTCTCGCATACTTTATCTGTATGACACACATATACACACATACACACACACACACACACACACACACACACACACACACACACACACACACACACACACACACACACACACACACATGCCCTAAACAGCACACTCTTTCCTTTACACAGTCCTGGACTAGGAAATGTCTTAGGTCCCCTCTACTCTCACTAAAGTGGGGCCAAGTCAGTTCTTGCCAGTGACTGTAAAAAAGGTCAAAATGTACAGTACAGAAGAACAGTACTCAACTCAGTTAATGCATCAAAAAAATAAAAAATTAAAAATTGCTAGAACACTGGATATTGTAATGTAAGTCATAGACCTTGCAGAGTTTAGTGGAAATCATCAGCACTCTTCTAAAGTAGCAAGGTTGCCAAATGTCTCAGACAGAGATTCAAATTTTGAACAAGCTAGCTCTCTAGTCAATCAGGTAAAGGAACAATAAGACTTACATCAAAAATGCCATGCTTAGAAAGGCATAGGCCATCCTCTCCTACCAAATGAGAATAAACCACAGACCTTTCAAATTTAAAATAACTGGTTTGGTGCCCAAATGTTTAAATCAGAGCAAAGACACTTAGAATAACAGGCACCATAAGCATTCACCAGCAATTCCCAGCTCAGAAGGATGGAGGCTTCCCTCTCCTCCAACAATATAGTAGACTACAAACCTTCTTACTGTTAAATAACTGGTTTGGATACCAAGTGCTTAAACCAGAACAAAGACACTGGTAGAATAATACACACAATAAGGGTTCAACCAGCAATTCTCAACTCAGAAGGCTGTAAGCCACCTCTTCTAACACAAGAGCCTGATTGACAAACATTCCTAATGTATGATAGCCAGTTTGAAGTCCAAGTGCTTAAATCAGACCAACAAGATGTAGAGTAACAGTTACACTGTAATCAGGCTACTAAGAAACAATAATAAATACAGCAGATTAAATGCAACTTAACACTTAAAGAATGTATGGTAAAAGCTAAATAAGTATGAATAAGCACAAATAATGTAAAGGCGGGTGAATAAAGTGCAAACAGAAAATAATTCCAGTTTAAGAGACTAAGAGTGGTGAGATGAGACTGGGAGGAGTTCCAAATTCAGATTTATAATAAGGGTGGGCAACACAAAAGCCATCGAGTTTAAAAGAACAACAAAAGTAGGGTGGGTAGGTAGGAAAAATCAAATGAAGACAGTGACCAGCAATAGCCAGGCAGAAAACAGCAAATAACACAGCTTTATTATTTTTAAAGTCACATTTGTTTTATGGATGATCAAATTGTAATCATAGATCTGCTATCAATCCAAGCTAATAAATTTCTTTGGACTGAGTCACTTACTGGGGGGGGCACTTCTTTGCTGAGCTACTCTAAGTGCACACAGACTGGGGAAAAGGTATGGTTGAACAACTGATGATAGACAGGAACTGGGGTCGGCCTTAAATGAAGAAGTACTCAAGGTGAAGGGCTTTAAGGTGCCACCTGGTGTCCTCTATCTCCACATTCACATCATGCAGTAACAAATAAGCTTGTGTCAAAATTTACTTATATAGTGTGAAGGTCTGGGTATTCTGAGATACATTTTACCTCCTTTTAGAGTGATGACTTTAAACTAAGCAAGTGAAAAGAGGGTCAGCTGTTTTCATCCAGACAACCTCCAATAAGAATTTGCAACCACTTTAGTATACAATACAGATGTCTGATTGTGATAAAACAGTATGGCTGTGTAATGTTTTTCACCTTTGTTCCAATCAAATTGTTGCTACACTTAAAATATTCCAAGTTGCTTCACACAAATCACATAAGTCCAAATGCAAGGTCAGGCAGTTGGTTGTTTAGAGTTCTTTCACAGAGCAGAGCCACCTTAATTTAATCTTGTTTTGATACTCATATATTTGCTGTGTTGGGATGTTCGTTAACTGAACTTCACCTAAAAAAGCACTGTGGAAGCAGCAAAGGCTTTAGCTAGTAGGCAGACACCATTGAATGAGAGGTACAGACCATTCTTTGCAGAGCTATTAGGTATGTCAAGAATCTTGTTGCATGCCGACATATACAGTATCCCCTTACTTAGAACGACACCAACTATTTAGCAAATATTTGAAGCAAATCATCTGGTCTTTCTACTTAGGTATCACTCATGGAAAAGGGAGGATTCCATACAGTACCAAGGTCTTGCCTGCATTTGTCACATGCACAGAGGGCATCTCCATTACGGCATTTTTTGCCCCAAGTATATTCACTGCCATATGGACTGCTATCAGGTAATAGATATTTTTGTCTGGTGCAAAGGTTCTAATGGCCCTTGAGATGTCTGAGATCCTCTCATCTGAAGGACAGCTCAATGTCACCCTATCATCATCCAGCCAAATGAGTGGAAATTTGTGTTTCTCACTATGGAGTCAGCAATCTTTAAAACATGTTTGTTTATGGAGTGCTGCAGAGTACTGGTACTGAAACTGTCTGACTCATGGTTACCCTTTGTCAAGGGTGAGATATTATGCGATGCAATGTTTGATTTTTTTTTTCTGACAGTTAATCCTTATGGATCTAGGAGATGTGGGTAGGGATTTTATGAGTCAGAATTAGTAGATAGTATGTGGTGCATGAGTCTGTGTGTTTTGAGAGAGTGATACCTCCATATCTCTTAAATATTTGCACTTCTCACAAAGACAGATTTTGTGCACAATATGAGTTCATTATCTGTGATAAGGCAGTTGATATACTGCTTTAGGATATCTAATGCTATGAAGCCAGCAAAAAAGGTGACAGAAGTAGGCTGACTTTCCAATTTATGCAGTGTAAAGTAAAACTTGCCCCCAGATTCTCAAAAGCTTGCATGGAGCAGGAGCTCAAGCAGGCTATATGTCTGCTGTGCAATCCAGGAACAGCCTGCAGGGGCATGCACGAGCACTCCTGCACTAATCTTGCACGGACTAAGACCAGGTATGCAAATCACCCCATTTGCAGGTGAAATCCATGCAAATTAGGCGATTTTGCAATCCAGGAAGCTTGCAACAGTCCGTGCAAGACTAGTACTATCTGTAGAAATGTACTCAGTTGGTAACCGAGTACATTTCTGCAAAATCCAAAACGGAGCTATGACAGCTCCGAATAAAGGATGCATATCAAGTAGTAAGCATGCCAATAGCCAAGTATAAAGTAATTGTCATTGCAAACAAAAATAAAAAATAAAAAAAACATTTATTTTTTTAGCCGATCTCAGCTGTTTAAGCGTGGGGCAGCGGCGTGCAAACGGGATCGAGGGGAAAATAAGAAAATAAACTTAAAATGAGCATACTAACTAAAATCAGTATTCTGCCATGCAAGTCAATGGCAGGCAGAAGACAACCTGGCCAGTGAATAGTGGTTGCTAAGGGGGAAGGCTCAGTGTGAGACATGTAACTATGCATATGAGGGGAAGGATAGTGAATCCCAGTTGTCCTCAGCATGTGAGTCAGGTCCCAACAGTGTAAGAGTCGGAATAGGTTGGTGCAAGCCTTGGAGGTAGGTGACATCATGGGGGTGTGTCTCAGCCATACTGTAAGCAAATTGGAGCCCTGTGGCTCAGACATACTCCTAGCTTAGCACAGCTGAGCTAGGTGGTGTGTCTAAACCTGCCTAGCACTCTTTACAAAGCCTAAGCGGGTGTGCGTGCCACGCACCGGGTTTTACAGGAAGAAAAAAAAAGTTAAACCAGGAAATAGCAGCAGTGTGCAGATTTGAGCACTCTGTTTGCACAGCGCGCACACAGGCTTAAACAGGGAGGCAATGGAAAGGGAAAACAGCAGTAGGAAGGTAATCAAGGAGAACTAGCTTAGCTGACAGGTTAAATGTATCAGAATCAGCCAAGTACACAGACAGCAGACCATCCCAGCCCAAAACACTACAATAAACTAAGCAAACATCTTCCCCCTGGTTTTTCTCACACTCTACACCACCGGTGTATACAAGCGGGGAAATTTTAACAAACAAACCTACAAAATGAGAAGGGCTGCAGCAGGCAACATAGAACAACATGTGCAAGAGGCTGAAGGTGGTGAGGATGTGAATGCTGCCGAACAATCCACAGTGAGGAGATGGAGAAGAGTGTAAAGACCCAGTGTAACCTACCCGAGGCTACATAAGCTGGAGATAGTGGAGTGTTATAGGGTGCACAGAGACCTCCTACAGCAAATTGTTGAGCTGTGCTGGCCACAACTAACACACCACACTGACCAAAAGGAACCCATCCCAGTGGATACCAAAGTATGTGTAGGCCTGGGTATACTAGCCACAGGTACCTCCCAAAGCACAACTAGGGATATCATGGGGATCTCACAGGCATCAGCATCCAGAGTATTCCACCAGTTCCTGGATGCCTTGTCAGCACATGCCAGTGAGCACATATATTTTCCCAACACCTCTGAGGTGTTGACCAGCAATATGCATCTCTTTCACCAAAAAGCAGAATATCCTGGGGTAGTGGGTGCTATAGACTGCACGCATATATGCATCAAAGCACCACTTGGTGAGCAGGGTAGAGCCTACATCAGCCGCAGGGGCATCCCCTCCATCAACTGCCAGGTTGTATGTGATGCCCAGGGCATTATAATGAATGTTTGTGCTGGCTGCCCTGGATGCTATGACAATTCCCACATATGGCATCTGACACAGCTGTACCAGAGATTTGCCAATGGGGACATCCCCTACGGTCACCTAGTGGGGGATGCTGGGTACACACTGGAGCCGTGGCTGATGACACCCATCAGAAATGCACACACACCTGAACAACAATGCAATAATGAGGCACATCCACAGGCCAGACATATAATAGAGCATGTGTTTGGGATGCTCAGGTCACGGTTCCGGTGTCTGGACACATCTGGTGGTGCCTTGCAGTATTCACCAGCTACATGTACCCATATTGTTATGGTATGTGCTATACTACACAACATGATCCTGCGGAAACAGCTGCAGCAGGAACAGCATGGTGCTGGGCCACGCATTCCCCCACCAATGCCAAGGCCTGCACAGGCACAGAGTGACCCAGAGGAGGAACAACCTTAGCCTGCCCCGGTAGGCAGAAGGAGATGTGCCCAGTATGCCCTGGCCTTGGCAAAGAGGCAATGCATAGCACATGCACTGACACAGTAGGTACCAAGGGAATGACACCTCTCTCTGACTTGCACATACAGTAAAAGGGATGCCAAACATGACACTACCTGTGCTCAACCATGTGTAGGGAATGTACTATGTGCATCCAAAATAGGCAGCCCTCCAGCACCATCCAAAAGTCTGGCACACCCTCAAGGTAAGTCAATCAACCTACCAATTGCCAAATGGAGTAGAATGTATTGTTACCTGTAGCTATGGTATGGATTTGAGCATGCAAGGGAATGGGGTGGCTGAATGTTATGGCAGCAGCCAGTAGACACCCATAGTGGCACCATGACATCTGTAACACATACAGGAGTCACCATAGTAACTAGTACTATACAGGGTGACAAACCCCCCACTGTAGGAAATGTGCTGAGTGACATGTGTATCCATATGACCCACACATGCCAGTCAAGAGAGTTCACATACCCAACAACAGTCTCAGCCAGCAGGACAGGTGTAGACAAACCCAAACAGAGCCTGTGCCATGGCCACTGAATGATGGCTAGGGTTACCCCACCACCACCAGGCCTACACAGACAGACCACAGCAGGGCAGGCAGTGGGATGTTAATTCTGAAGGTTAGGAAGTCAGACAATAATATGTAGGACAACCAAAGCCACGATCTGTAGTGCACTAGTATGCATCTAGTCAGCATGATAGTTAGCAATACAGAATTAAATGGAGTACCTGACATACCAGTACAGTCATAGCAAATGTGTACAAGTGTCATGTGTGCCCCCCACATCCTACATAGTAATGTAATAACAGTCAGGTGTGCCCCCCCAACCCTGTGTAGAAATGTAGAAATAGACAGGTGTGACCCCATCCTACATAGTAATGTAATAACAGTCTGGTGTGTCCCCCAATCCTGTGTAGAAAAGTAGTAATAGTCAGGTGTGCCCCCCCATCCTAGTTAGTAATGTAATAACAGTCAGGTATGCCCCCTACACTCCTGTTTAGAAATGTAGGAACAGTCAGGCGTGCTCCCCCCTGCTATGCAGAAATGTAGTAACAGTCAAAGCCAAATGATCGATGGATACCCTGCAGAGACAGCATGCTACCTGTTGGTGTACAGCACAAAAGTCAGCACTGCAGCACAAACTACCTGGACACGATCCGCACATTCAATACAGATACCCATACTGAGCATGCTCACACACTTATAGAAATTAAGGCAATGTAAGTCAACAATATACTGAAAGGTCACACTGGGCATGCTCACACACTTAAACAAATGAAGTCTGCAAACACCAGTGGACCAGACATATCTGGCAGATGCAGTTGTTATTGCAGACACTCATCAGTATGCACCACTCATGCCTTGCACACACAGTGGATAGGAATACAGACATATATGTCAGGACAACGCACTATAATAAGCCAAAGGTAAACGTACATAGATGTGTAGAAGAGGGTGACTGTGACAAGGAGCCATCCATGCCTGTCCCACCCAGCACACAGCCAAAGGGCCCTAAACACATGAGGTGCAGATGTCACTCACTGCAGATACTAGACATCAGTATCTGTCAGGATTACAGACTATGTGGTGTACGTGCCAGCTGTGCAATATGACTGTACAAGGAAGTAGTCATCTAGCAGCTGTATACACGTACCTGTGAAATATGACCCCATGTGTGCTCGCATGTGGCATGTCAACCGCTAGATGAATGGGTTATGCCCCATGCACACATACTGCCTTCCCCATAGCCCTATAATGACAAGCCTGCTGAGGTCATCCAATGTGAAATACACCTTTGGGAGAGTTGTAGCCCAGTAATACGAACTTAGTACGAACGAAGTTGTAGCCCTTAGTACGAACATATATATATATATATATACATATATAATCTCCATGGTGCGTTCCATAACTGCATACTGCTGTAGTGTGATAAACTAGTTAGATAGGAGTTTTAACCCCAGACGTGGCATCTGTGTGTGTGTTTGTGTGCATATCTGACTGTGTAGAGAGCAATGCTTTTTAGGGTACGCACACTCCTTACAATTCATATACTCAACTTTGGCAAGGCTGCTGATGTCACCCACCTAGAAATACACCTCTGGGAAGGTTGCAGCCCAATAATCTCTGTAGCATGTCCTATAACTGTGTACTGCTGTAGTGTGATAAAGTAGTTAGGTAGGGGTTCTAATCCCAGACATGTAAGTGTGTGTGTGTGTGTGTGTGTGTGTGTGTGTGTGTGTGTGTGTGTGTGTGTGTGTGTGTGTCTGGGTGTCTGTCTGACCCTGTCTGTGTAGAGGGCGATGCTTTTTAGGGTACCCACACTCCTTACAATTCATATACTCAACTTTGGCAAGGCTGATGATGTCACCCACCTAGAAATACACCTCTAGGAAGCTTGCAGTCCAGTAATCTCCATAGCGTGTCCTATAACTGCATACTGCTGTAGTGTGATAAAGTAGTTAGGTAAGTGTTCTAATCCCAGACATGGCAAGTGTGCATGTGTGTCTATCTGACCATGTCTGTGTAAAGAGCAATGCTTTTTAGGGTACTCACACTCCTTACAATTCATATATTCAACTTTGGCAAGGCTGCTGATGTCACCCACCTAGAAATACACCTCTGGGAAAGCTATAGCTCAGTAATCTTTGTAGTGCGTGTCATAACTACGTACTGCTGTAGTGTGATTTAGAACTGTGGTAGGGTTCCATGGCAGTTCTGGATGTTTTGTGTGTGTTTCAATGTCTGTGTACAGAGCAATGCATTATAGGCTAGTCACACTCAGTAAATTTCAAATGGCCTACTTTGGCGATCCTGTTGATGTCATTCATTGTGAAATACACCTTTGGGGAAGGAGTTCTCCAGTAATCCCTGTGGTGTGTCCTATAACAGCTCCATGCTGTAGTGTGATATAGACCTCTGTTAGGGGTTCTGTACCCACCCATGTCAGTTGTGGATATTTTGTGTGTGTGTCACTGTCTCTGTAGGGAGCAATGCATTTTAGGCTAGTCACATGCAGTGCATTTCAATTGGCCTAGTTTGGCAATCTTGCTGATGTCATTCATTGTTATACACCTTTGGGGAAAGAGTACTCCAGTAATATCCATGGAGCGTACTATAACTGTGTAGTGCTGTAGTGTAATAAACTAGCTAGGTAGGGGTTCTACTCCCAGACATGACAGGTGTGTGTGTTTGTAACTCTTATCCTGTGTGGAGGTGATTGTGAGTGTGTGACACCTGTGGCCAATGTGGAGTGGGTTTGCATATTTCTTATATGGTGGCCCTACTATATATCACAATGTCTACCATACAGGAATAACAGATGTGAAATAGCTGAGAGGCTGGGGTGCAACGCCATACCCATACATGTGACATCAAGGCCAAGCAATCACAGTTAGGAACCCCAGTATTACCCAGAGCACACTATCAAACCATGTCTCATACACACACACACACACAATCCTAGGCAACAGCCAATATGTGGGTAGTACACTGCATATTGGTCACTGATAGTAACTATGTGTTGATTGCTGTGGGCTACTGAGGGCATGGCACCCTATCCATCTGTTCAATATGCACACACATGCAGATAGTGCACCTTCCCCATGTTCCCCAATGGACACCTACAACACCTGTGGTGCCATCACATGTGACCCACAAAGGACATACCATGCCTAACAACATGCCCTGTATTGACAGATGACACTGATAACAGGGAATACTGTTAGCATGCTATCAATGTAGGTGCAGGGTAAACCTGCTGTCCATTACCAGTTCCCGCCACAGGTGGGCAAGACTGGCACATCTGATGATAATCTGTGTTCACAACATGGGCCAGACAACCCAGGTACAGTTCCACATGTCACTGTACATGCATGTGGGAGGTGAGTGCATCCTGACACTGTCCATGTCATGGAGTAAGGAACACATACATGGCAAGCAATGCACAGCATTGGCCACACACAATAGTCACCCAGGTGACTGGATGGGGGATACAATACCGACCTGTATGGGAAAATAGAGACACTACAGCCCTGGGCCACAATGCAGACCATTGTCATGTGGCCTGATGCCAAGATATACCCATCGTCTAGCCTTGTACAGCCGTATGGCACAGTCGACCACCACACACCCGTGCAGACATGCACCCATGCATGTCAGTACTGGCACCCTGTGTGTTTGTGCGTGTGTTGTATGGTGCAAATGTTCACATCCACACTCCCCTCCCTACAACCCCCATGGGCATACTGAAGCATGCTTTCTGATGTCAGACACCTCCCCATACCCTTTGCCCATACAACCCCCATATGACTCATGTGGTGCATGTGATACCTGCACAGTGATGTGTTGCGGCAATCCCACTACTAGTTGTAATCCTGGCCCTGCCAACTATGTCAATGTGTGTGTGTCCCTGTGAGAGTGTGGCTGTGTTGATGCTGGCACCTGTTCATGGGGACAGGCACATGTACGTCACCTATCGTATCCCTGTTGCAGATGTCAGTCACCATCACATATATGTTCTGAGGGCTCCACAACAGGTAACCCATGTGGTGCATCCAATAACTGCATAGAACTATGATAGCACTACATAGTCATCAGGGGTTTGATACCCTGTGCTGGTAGGTGTGTGACACAAACATGCTTAGGTTTTACTCTCCCACCCCTTCCTGACTTGTCTTTGCCTCTATCTGCCTCTCCCAATCCCTCTCTGGTGGATGTGGAGACCTACACCTGCTTTGCTTGGCAGCAGCATGTGTATTTTAAGTGATGCTCATAATCAGCTGATGGCCTCTGCATGAATTGCAGCTCTCCCCTAGCTGATTGCATGTGGAACAGCTGTGGTAACATTCCCATAACCAATTGCATGGAAACACTGTATATGTGCTTCCAGCCACAACTCTGTCAACCTGTGGACATATGTCATGCATGAAGTGGTGCATATGTGCTGCACACCATAATTAGTGTCATCATATCTGATAACAAGCCAGTGAGATATCAGACTGCTACACATGTTATGTACAGTAGGGGTTATATTTGATGACATAACCTGGACATTCTGTGAATGTTTGTACAGTACTGAGGTCTGTGTACTTATGGTGAATATTGGCAGTGTGTATATTGTTAATATGTCTTTAACCTGTATACAGGCTGTGGTAGATGTCATTGTTCTAGGTTCTGTCCTATCTGATGTTACATGCTGCTCCACTGTATTGTACCATATTGGTGTACATGTTTGTTGGGCCATACACACACACACACACACACACACACACACACACACACACGTCCCATACACAAACAGCCATCAGACCAAACTGTGTAGCAGTCCAGTATATGTAGGGTCAGTCTGTGAGTGGAACATATGAGGATGGTGTTGAACAGATAGTCCATATACTGTAATATTATACTACCGTAACATAGGTGGCTGTTGCTGTGTTCACAATGGTTGTGGTTATGCACTTTCACACAGGTGTATGTTACCCCATGCTGTGACATGCCTGTAGAGCCTGCTATATATGCAGGTACATGTGCATTCTCCCATAGGAGATGTAGGCCAGTGTTGAGCCAGTCTGCCTGTAGCCTGCACAGTGCATTGTTATATGCCTAGCAGCTTAGTGTACTTACCCAGTGAGATGTCATGTACAGATTCTTGCCAGATGTACTGCTGCCGGGCCTCCCTTAACAGTCATGCATGTCAGACAGAACAGTGGTATGCTGTACAGATGTATGTCAATATCTAGTGTGTAGTATGTGGCCATGGCACCCCTGTAACAATGGTTATTATGTGGCAGGCCAGACAGGGATGTGTGACTGCATAACTTATGGTGGCAAATGTATTCCAGTCGTTATGTGATTTACCCATCTACATGGCTGTCTATATCCATATTGTCAGGCATGATACACATGTTTAGCACTAATGGGTTATGTGTATACGTCTGGACTGTACAGAGTGTGTCAGAATGTCCACATATATTGGCCAATATCTCTGCTGCTGTCCACAGGGGCATTACATGCTAGCAGCAGTACTTTACTATGATGTCCTTAAGATGTCTGTCAGTAGCCAATGGCACACATAGGTTCATAGGTTCATAGGTAGGTACTAGGCTATTAGCCCTAGGGCCTATATAAGCCTAGCCAAAAAGGTAACCTGGCTTTCACCACTCAAGAAAATTATTTTCCTGTGCCCCTGTCGAGCAGAGCCACAGAAGTGATCCCTGGGGTGAATTTCCTATTTCCCATCCAATCATCAAGACTTTTTTTGAAGAGTGCTAATGAGGTGCTCTGTTTGACATAGATAGGTAGTATGTTCCAGAGTATGGGAAGTCTCTGGAACAGGAATCTATCCCTCCAGCATGTTCTGTTTCTTGTGGTGACAAGGTTTAGGTCCCTAGAGAATGTAGTTCAGAGGGATTGGGATTTCTTTAAGTGGAGCATGTCCAACAGCTCTGGGTTTGACATAGCTTTGTATGTTAGGCAGAGATCACCTCTGAGTAGGCGATATGCAACAGAGTAAAGCTGGAGTTTTTTGAGAAGGTCTGCGTAGGGCATCTGTTTGAGGCCAGTAATCCTTTTTGTGAGGTGTTTCTTTGGCCTTTCCAGTTGTTGTAGATGTCTTGTGAGGTACATACCAAAAGGGGGTGTTGTACTCTATAATGGGTCTAATGAGTGAATTGTAGAGGGGAACAATTACCTCTTTTTTTCTGGATGAGAAACCTTTTGTAATGAGGTGAGCCACATAGAAGGATTTCCTGACCACTGTGGCAATGTGATTATCAAAGTAGAGATTACTGTCCACCTATGTCCCAAGGTCTCTTATCACACATTCAGTGTTAAGTAGATTGCTGCCTATGTGGTAGTTCATGGGTACAGAGTTTTTAACAAAGGGGATGACAATACACTTTTTGGCATTCAGCTTTAGGCCATGGCTTTGACACCAGGCATCTGTCTCAGTGAGGCCCTTTTGTAGTATGTCCACATCGTTAGGAGTTTCGATTATGGCTCTTAGTTTGCAGTCATCTGCAAACTTTGTTAGCCAAAGACCTCCTGTGTTAACCTGTACTTCAGAGAAGTAGATACTAAACAGGAGAGGACCCAGGACTGAACCGTGTGGTACTCCACTTGTCACTGGTCTGAAGTTGGATTTGGAGTCTGCTACTTTCACAGTGTGGGTTCTGTCCATGAGCCATTTGGCAACCCATCTTATGACACAGGGATTTATACCTAGTTTAGTGAGCTTATGTATAATTCCAGAGTGGGGGATGGTGTTGAAAGCCTTGGCGAGATCTAGATAAGCTGTGTGAATCACTTTACCCTCATCTATGGCTTTGGTGACTGCTTCAAAGAAGTCAATCAGGTTTAGGAGACATGATCTGCCTTTTACAAACCCAAACTGGGTAAGGTCCAGAGTTTGGAGATTACCAATGTCTTTGTTTATGAGTTCCTTGATGATACATTCCATGATCTTGTAGACCAGGCTCGTCAGGCTAATGGGGCGGTAGTTCCCAGGGTCCTTCGTGGCTTCCCCTTTGTGGAGTGGGATAACCATCACTGTGCACCATTCAGTGGGCACAAAGCCTGAGGTGAGGCTATGATTGAACATGGTACTTAGGTAGGGTGCCAGTTCATTCTGTAGTTCATGTAGAATGCAGCCTGGGATATTGTCAGGTCCCATGGATGCTGTGTTCTTGGCTTTGGAGAGTGTGCTTTTTACCTGTGCAGCCGTGATTACAGGAACTTTGCTTTCTTCCTGTATAGAGATGGGCCATCTCGGGAGTGAGAGGGGGGTAAAGTTAGCACTGTACCTATCCGCCAGGATGTTGGCAATATCAGTTGATTCTGTATATTTAGTGCCATTGTGCTGTAACTCAGAGCAGATCTGAGTGTTGCCATTGAGATTCTTGACATAGCCATAGAATGCTTTGTCGTTGTCTTTAGAGTCAGTGGCAATTTTCTTTTTTGTACCTAGCTTTGGATGATTTTATGAGGGATCTCAGCTTCTTACTGAGGTTGACAAGGGAGTTTCTCCAGTCATGGGATTTTACTCTTTTTTGCAACAGTTTCTTTCTTCTGTTGTAGAGTTTGTTTATGGCAGAAGAACACCAGATTAGCTTCCTTTTTTTTTGGAGGATAGAATCTTGGTTCTATTAATGAAAGCATGATCCATGCCCTCGTGTAAGTGCTTATAAAGTGCATTTGTGTAGGATTCAGCAGTTGTACCTCTATTGTCCATCTGCATGGGTGTCATGAAGTTTGCCACTTCTGTCTTAAGAAGTGTGAAGTTGGCTTTGCAGAAGTTTTTTATGGTGGTTTCCCTAATTGGGGGTGGGATGTGGATGTCTAGGGTGATTAGCTTGTGGTCGGATCTGACCAATGAGGAATTGAAATCTGGTGTGGAACACCGTTGCCAATGTTGGTAATGACCAGGTCTAGGATATTGCTGCCCTTGGTGTAAGTGTGAATAAGTTGATCCAAGACGTTGGAATTTATGAATTCCAGAAAACATTGAGCAAAAGAGTTGATACATAGGTTCATAGATTAGTACTAAGCTAACTGCCCTTGTGAGCCATTTTAAGCCTAGCCAATTGTCCCTTGAGAGACTCAAACCCTGCACCTTGTGTTTGCAAGGCAAACACCTTAACCATTAGGCCACCCTCCCAACCCCTACTACATGAGTAGTTTTCCCAGTTAATGGTGGGGTAGTTGAAATTGCCCATTATTAGTGTGTTGGGTTGTACCCTAATACATTCTAGTGTACCAAGAAATGAGGATTGGGAAGCCTGGGGCATGGTGGGGGATCTGTAGCAAGCTACAATTTGGATTGCAGTTTTGCCCAGAGTTAGTTGCACTTGGATAATCAGTTATAAGCAGATGTGACCTCCAACACACACCATGTCTGTGAAGACAGTCCCAATGACTGTAGCAATAGTCTACGAATATACCTGCTATACATACTTGACATCCCCTTGCACTATGACTGTGGGACTATAGAGGCTGTGGTAGGGCTACACTCCAAGTCCAGGACATATGGTGGAAATATATGTACATATTATTATCCAGATAGCCATATATATATATATATATATATATATATATATATATATATATATATATATATATGTGTATATATATGATTACAAATGTGTAGTACTTTCATTTACCACTGTCATGGCAACCACCTACTCTAAACCCCTACATCATGTGGGCATGGACCTTTTACATTTCCTGTGTGATGGACATCCTTCTTGTGTGTGGGCATCAGTGTTACAGACAGCAGGTAGCAATGCATCTTACAGGAGAGCCGGCACACTCAGGGCAACTATATATTTGTAGGAGGTTCAGTAACTACAGACAGAGTGTGAGTAGAGTTGTGTTATGCTTTGTATAGTAGTGGTGTTACAAGGTGTGTGTGTGTACATACTAGTTTACCTTGGAATGCAGTCTGTCTGCAGCTCTTAATTGAGGGCCTATCCTCTTGGTGACCAGATGTTTGCCTATCATGTGTTGTCTGTTCACCACACAGGTCCTGTGTCAGATATTTCACTGGCAGTGTGTGTGATGAGTGCTATCAGTACATGGCTACATCCATTTCTGTTCTAGCCTCAATTCCCTGAATAAGGGTATGTTGCAGACTATCCTATAACACCAGTGACTTGCTTAGTGTATGGCAACAGTTTTCCACATTTGTGCCTGTGTTCCAGCCTCTGTCCTCCACCTACATACCAAACTTTGCACATATGGCATGCTGTCAGGGGTTGTTCTGTAGTGGGCTGTGAGTATATCACACTGCCATTGCTGCATCAGTCCACTGCTGTTGTATCCCCCATACATACAGTGGGGCTGGGGCCATATATGTGTGGGTATCACCTACACAATACATGTGTGCTCTTATGCACTCCAGAAGCCAGTGTATGTAACGTTGGTATATGGCCCTGTATTATTGAGTCTAGGGGGAGCACCATAAAAGACCTAGGCTGTTACAACATGTGGAGATATCAAGGGTGAGCTGCCTTAATGTACAGGACCGTATACTTCACCTATATTTACATTATTTACATAAATTGGGTTAATGCAAGCCTACTGCCTCCTGCCATACAGACTGTTCTGCTTGTCAGTGTGCTTGTGATGGTGTCAGTTATGCCTTGTTATGTAACAGTTACAACCCATCGTCTTTACCAGCTAGTGATTTTGTACAGAGTGTAGATAGAGGTTGCTGAAATGTACACTTGCATTACATACTGTTGATTGTTTGCTATCCAGTGCTCCAGTCTGTCCTCACTATTGTACAATTTGAAGGGTTTTGCCTGGACAGCAACAGTTGTGAACCTTTCCAGACTACTGTATTAGTATAACTGTTTCACAGTTGCATTACTCTGTTTATATGGATGACATGGCATAGGGACCTGTAATAGTACTCAATTAAAGGTTTGCCATTTCTGCAAACCCATGTGTGGTGTTTTTTCCTATGAGCTCTCTGTGGGTATATGTTGCACGCAGCGATTGTCACTTGTATGGGTGGCCCATACAGTGTCCAGTTGGTCAGGTGTTAACTGTAGGCATAGTGGCTGTTCCATATTGTGTACACCTTCTACATATGTATCTTACTGTACATATATCTGTATGTGTATTCGTAGTCACATGTATATCTATATGTGTGTATATATATATATATATATATATATATATATATATATATATATGTATGCATATCTGTATCTGCATGTCTGTGTCTGTGTAGCTGTATACTGGGGATGTTAATGGCTTGACATTTTACATTTCCTATGGGAGGCAGACTGTACTGCATGATATGTTACCAATACCAGCCTGACATCATACAGGTGGGATGTAGTACTGTTAATATCTTGTGCCCATGTTGTGTCAGGTCCTGGTTATGGGATCTGGAACACTTTGTAGTGTATTGCAGGGTGGACGTGTTTGGCTTTGGGGGTGGGATGCCTATTCGTACAAGACGTATAGTGTGTGGGACCTCTAATCCCCATTAACGATGCATGTGGACATACGTGTTTTTGTTAATCTGCCATTGCTATCTACAGATGTATGGCTATATATATATATATATATATATATATATATATATATATATATATATATATATATATATATATATATATATATAAATATATAGCTGCTTACATATATATAGCTATGCCCATATATACCTACATAGATATATATCTATGTGTACATATGTAACTTGCTGTGTATATGTAGACATATAGGTGTAGACACATATATGTGGCGATGTAGGCATTTGCATGTATGTATGTTCATAGATATTAATATATATGTATATATTTTTAGAAATATGTATATATATATTCATATATATATATATATATATATATATATATATATATATATATATATATATGGGTCTACCTGAGATGGTCGACAGGCCATATGATCAACACTCATTTGGTCGACAGTTCATTTGGTCGACAAGCATGTTATGTGGGGGGCTGTACCCCCCACACCCCCAATAACTATATATATCAACTCCAGGGTCACACAACATTGGGGATGGGGGAAATCTGCTTGTCGACCAAATGAACTGTCGCACTCAAATGAGTGCATCATATGGCCTGTCGACCATCTCAGGTAGACCCATATATATATATATATATATATATATATATATATATATATATATATATTTACATATATAGATATGTTGTATCTGTTTAGATATTAATATATTTACAGACACATGCATCTAGATGTTGGTATACATATTCTGTATTGTTGCATGCCTGGACTGGATGATATGTTTCTGAAAACAACCATTTTATTTATATCTGGCATGTCTTAATGGTAAATCACTTTCTCTATGGTGTGCAGGGTCCTGGGTTCAAGCCCTGTAGAAGCTGTTTATTTTTTTGCAGGGCAGAACACGGGCCATTGGAAACAGAGTGATTAAGGCACTTTAAAGCAGTTTAAGTGAGTTTGCTCGAGTTTGCGCTGAGCTAAGCAGTACTTACTTCCGGTGTAAGTTTCTTACACTCAGTTAGCTTCTACTTTGTTTAATCTGTGTAGGCAATTCTTACCCCTGTGCAAATGCACTTAAACATGCTTACTAGTGCTTACATATGCGTACTACTGCTTATTTGTGCTTAAACCTGCTTACTAGTGCCCTATTCATTATGATACTGACACTTCACATGTGCATTTCCTGCAGTACTCTAGTTCATAAATATGTGTTATTTAATGGGTTTTGCAATAAAAAGATTGATTACAATGTGCTTTGCTATGTAAAATAGACTGTGCTGCAGTGGGACTCAAACCGGGAATGCCTGCTCATTAGGCGGATGCTCTGCCCACTACGCTATTGCTGTGCTGCTTCACTTGCATATATCTTCCATAATTTCATACCCATGGTTCCTTCCTCTGCCTCCCCGAGCTCCACGTACTCAGCAGCCATCCATTCTCCGGTTGCTAGCCCAGCCATTCCACACCTCCACACATTGGGCCGGATTCACGATGGCTTGCACGGAGTCTAAGAGTAGAGTAAGACTCCATGCAGCCATCATGTCGACGAGTGATCCAGGAACAGCCTGTAGGGGTGTGTAAGAGAGCTCCTAAAATGGCTCTTAAAGGGATAGCTCTGTGACATTCAGATCACCCCAATTGCAGGTGAAAGGCATGCAAATGAGGTTGATTTGCGATTCAGGAAACCTGAACCTGTCCGAGTAAGAGCAGTGTTATTTGCAGAAATGTACTCAGTTGACAACTGAGTACCATTCTGCAAATAGCAAAACGGAGCCGTGACAGCTCCAAATAAAGGTTCCATCCAGTGCAGGAAACATGCCAATGGCCAAACATATGGCCATTGGAAATGTTCCCTGATGCAAAATTAAAAAAAAATTTTTTTTTTCGCCAATTTCCGATGTTTAAGCATAGCGCAGTGCTGCGCAAATGGGCTGCGCTCTAAAAACCAGAATACTACAAATTAAACCCCACAAATGTGGATTTTATTGAAAGTGGTAATGTACAATACAAGGGAATGGCAGGCTGAAGACAAGATGGCCACTGAGTAGAGGTTGCTAAGAGGGGAAGCTCAGTATAAGACATGTAACCAAGCATTAGTAGGCAATCCTATGTAAATGAGTGTTAGGATAGTGAATTGCTAGTTTACATAGCAAATGAGCACAGTCAGTGGAGTGTAGGTGTAGGATATGGGGAGTAACAGAGTAGAAGATAGGTGGCATCACGAGGGGGGTATGTATGAAAGAAGTGAAGCTCATTGGAGCAGAGTGGAATGTGTCCGCTGTCATTTAGACATCATGGAAAGAGGTGTGTCAACAGTTAGGCTAGGGAAAGCCAAGAAATGGAAGGTGTATACCATGGATAACACCAAAGTTTCTCACTGAGCGTGCATGTGTGCGTGTGCGCACCTGTAAACCTGAGTAAGACAGAGTGCACGCATGTAAGTGTAAGTGCGTGCGTTTAAGCCGGAGTAAGCATGTATAAGGCTGTTTAAAGAGTTGTAAACGCGTTTGCGCTGGTGTGCACGCGGTTTAACCCGAATAAGCAAGTTTTTGTCCATGTAAGCATGTGTGCGCGCATGTTAGCTGCTGTGCGCGTGTTTGCACTTGTGTGCTCGGCGCTCCCCCTGAGGAAACAGAAAGGAAAAAGGAAGCACAACAAACAGTAGGAAGCTACCAGGGACTACTAGCAGAGCTAGCAGGTGAAAACAATCAGAATCAGGCAATTAGACAGGCAGTACACTAGCCCAGCCCAGCCTAGCAGTTAAAACTCTGCTAAGAACAGTCCATTATGTTTCTCACAACAGAAACTACAGTAAGTTAATAGAAGTGAAAACTGAAAAAGCTTTACTGAGACAAAGAAATGTTAGGGGCTGCCATTGCTGTTATAAGACGGCATATGCAACATACTGAGGGTGGTGACAATGGAAATTCTGCTGGACAACCCACAGTGAGGAGACGGAGAACAGTGTACAGGCCCACGGTAACCTACCAGGGGCTATATGAGCTGGAGATAGTGGACCGCTATAGAGTGGACAGAGACCTCCTGCAGCAAATTTTTGAGCTGTGCAGGCCACACCTCACACACAGAACCAACAGAGGGGAACCCATCCCAGTGGAAACCAAGGTATGTGTTGGCCTAAGAATATTAGAAATAGGTACCTTCCAGAGACCAACTGGTGATATGATGGGGATATCACAGGCATCAGCATCCAGGGTACTACACCAGTTCCTGGATGTCATGTCAGCACATGTCGATGATCATGTATATTTCCCCAGTTTCTGTGAGGTATTGGCCAGCAATATGCATCTCTTCCAGCAAATAGCGGAATACCCTGAGGTAGTGGGTGCAATAGACTGCATGCACATATACATCAAAGCACCAGCCGGCGAGCGGGGTATGGTCTACTTCAACCACAAGGGCTTCCCCTCCACCAACTGCCAGGTCATGTGTGATGCCCAGGGCATAATACTGAATGTGTGTGCAGGCTGCTCTGGAAGCTACCATGATTCCCATATCTGGCATCTGATGCAGCTGTACCAGACATTTGCCAATCGGGACATCCCACATGGTCACCTAGTGGGGGATGCTGGCTATGCACTGGAGCCATGGCTGATGTCACCCATAAGAAATGCACACACACCTGAACAGGAACGCTATAATGAGGCACACGCACAAACACGTAATGTAATAGAGCATGTGTTTGGGCTGCTCAAGTCACAGTTCCGGTGCCTGGACACGTCTGGTGGAGCCTTGCAGTACTCACCAACTACATGTACCCAAATTGTCATGGTATGTGCTATGTTACATAATATGATCCTGCGAAAACAGCTGCAGCAGGACCAGCATAGGCCTGGGCCAAACAGCCCCCAACCATTGCCAAGGCCATCACAGGCAGAGTGTGTCTTGGAGGAGGAACAACCTGAGCCTGCCCCAGTAGTCAGAAGGAGGCATGCCCAGTATGCTTTGGCCTTGGCAAAGAGGCAATGCATAGCACATACACTGGCTCGGTAGGAACTCTGGAAATGATACGTCTCTCTGACTCACACATAAAGTAAAAGGGATGCCTAAGTTGGCACTACCAGCTTCCAAACATGTGCAGGTAGTGTAGCATGTGCATCCGACATAGGCAGCCCTGCAGCACCACCTAAGGCATGAATGCCATGTGTTAAGCAATATAAAGCAGTGCTAAACAGCAGTTACCACCATGTAGTATATGCAAACAAAATTGCACACACCAACTAGCACAACTGTGGTCAATGTTCAGTAATATTGGGCAATGTCCAGCAATGTTGGTGAATATTGAGCAATGTTGGACAAGCCTGGTCTAAGTAGGGCATAGCTGAACAAAAGCCAACATGCTCATATTTGCTTGCCAGGCCCTTAAGCAGTCTGGTCTGCTCAGTATGAAAATATAAAACAGTGATGGGCCTTGAACACAGGAAACTGTGCACTATAGCCAAAGTACTGAACCACTAAACCATGACAGTATCGCAGTGGTCCACCTGTATGATGGAATGTTGATAAGTCTCTGCAAAGTATTCCATGGAAACCCTGCAGGCACAGCATAATCCTTGTTGAATTATGACACACAGTTGAGTCCTGCAGTGAGAACAGAACCTGACTTCCAACACACACAGTACAAATGTTAATATTAGTCATGTTCGCACACATCAGCAAATGTAGTGGACCTCAGATAGCAACATACTGAAGGGTCACACTGGGCATGCTCACACACGAATAAATGAGACAAATGTTAGGCAACAAAACATGGAATGTCAGAACTGGGCATGCTCACACACTTAGGCCATGTCTGAGTACAGCAGTGGGCCACGCATATCTGGCAGTTGCATGTGTTAACCCAAGAACCTGTCACTATACAGCAATCTGCCCTGTGCACACAGTTATATGACAACAGACACATCTATAATATAGTGGAACCCTGTCATAATCAAATATGTTCTGCAGATACTGACGTTCTTCATGGAAATTGGTAAGGCAAAGATGATAAAGACCTGCAAACAGTATCAGCAATAAACATTGTGTATCTTGAACATTAGCATAGGTTCAGAGGTCGATACTAGGCTCTCTGCCCTAGGGCATGTACAAGCCTAGCCAGAGTGTGTTTGGCATTCACAACCCTGTCAGATTACTAGACTGTGTGTGTGAATAGTAGGTCACACAAGATAGCCCATGTACATTTATGCTAGTGTGCCTCTGTCTAGCAGGGACACAGAAGATATCCCAGGGGTAAATATACAATCACCCATACAGTTGTCAAGATGTCTCCAGTAGGTGGTCAGTGGGTGGCTCTGCCTATGGGAAACTGGGATTACATTCTGTAGTGAGTGGAGCCTCTGGGATAAGAATCTGTCCCTCCACAATGTCCTATTAACATCTATGCTGAGGTATACGTCCCTGCAGTGTGTAGCTCCAAGGGAGTTGGATATCCTGAGGTGGAGCATGTCCAGTAATTCTGGTTTGCGTATAGCTGTAAACAACAGGCACACATCATATCTGAGTAGGTGGCAAGCGATTGAGTAGAGCTGGAGTTACTGCATCTGAACTATGCAGGGCATCTGTGTGAGTCCCTAGATCTGCTTGGTGAGGACCGTCCGTGTGCAGTACAGTTGCTGCAGGTGTCAGGTAACGTACACCCCAAATGTGGCATTGTAACCAAGCATGGATGTGATGAGTATAGGGGCACAATGACCTCACTCGATCTAGATGTGAAACCATATGGGATAAGGTGGCACACATAGAAGGTGTGTCCAACCACTTTGGCAACATGAATGTTAAAGGTGACAGTACGAACAAGTGATGTCCCAAAACCCCTAACAACTCCTACTGTATGTAATGGAGTACTACCTATGTGGTAATGTGTGGGCATGTTGTTACAAGGGGATGACTATGCAACTAATGACATTTAGCTGTAGGCCATGGCTCATGCACCAGTCATCCATCTCTGTGAAACCCTGATTGAGTATGCATGTGGCAGCTGGAGAGTTGATCATGGCACCCAGTTTGCAGTTAAGTGCAAATATGTTCAGCCATATTCCCCCTGTGATAGCCTGTATGTAAGACAAATATATACTGAAAAAGAGAGATCCCAGGACCGAGCTGTGTGGGATGCCATGTGTAACTGGTGTATAGTCAGACATGGCACCTGCAATCCTGAACATGTGGGTGCTATCCCTGATCTAGGTATCAATCCATTGTGTGAGAGATGTGTCCAAATTGACGCTGGTGAGCCTATGCATAATGGCCCAATGGGTTATTGTGTTGAATGGTTTTGCAAGGTTCAGGTAGGCTGTGTGGATAGCCGTCTTTATGTCGATGGACCTGTTAGCCATTTAAAGAATACCTACAGGTTCAAGAGGCAAGATCTGCCGACAACAATGCTGAAATGAGTACGACACAGTGTCTGTAGGTTCCCGATGTCTATGTGTAGGAGTCCTATGACAATATGCTCCATAGCTTTGCAGAACAGGCTACATAGGCTTATAGGGCAATATTGTCTGGGGTCCATTGTGGTACTAACTCAGTGGAGTGGGACCACTGTCACAGTACGCCATTCCTTGGGTACATATCCTGTGGTAACTCCGATATTGAACAGTGATGTAATGTGAGGGTTGCGTTTGTCATGATGCTCATGTATGATGCAGGCTGGGACACCATCTGGTCACATTGATACCATGATGTACGCTGTGGGGAGGGCAGCACTCACATGTTACTGTGTGATGTCAGGGAGGTTATACTCTGTTGGGATGGATAGTTGCTCCTTAGGGGGAATGGGTGGGAGACGTCTGCACTGAACCTGTTTGCCAGGATGTAGGCAATGGCAGTGGGTTCAGGGCAGGTTTAGTCAGTATGCAGTAACTCACAGCATATCAGTGAGTGTCCACCCAGGTTCCTGACATAACTGAAGAAGGCCGTGTGACAGTCCTATGTGTCAGGTGCAATTGTCTGGTAGAAGCGGCCCTTAGAAAAGTCCATGAGTGATTGTAGCTGTCTGCTAGTACAGATCACAGATGCTTTCCCAGTCTGGGATTGTGATCTATCATGTAGTAGCATCCTCCTGACATTGTACAGCTTATTAATGGCTGGGGTCTACCAGACAGGTCCCCTGCCATTGTAGTAGTGGGTCTTGTTGTTATTTGGGATAGCACAATCGATGCAGTCCATATAATGTGTATGTAAAGGATGCAGCAGTGTGAGCTGTATATGCCACTCTCTCAGTATCTCTGAAGGATACCACCTTGCTTTGGTGAAGTGAGATGTTGGCTCATGAGAAGTTCACCAAGATTACCCTGGATGGGTGTGTGGAGGGTATATGTATGTCCTGTGAGATACATGTATGTTCTGACCTTACCAATGAGGTGTATATCACTGGTGTGGAACATATAATCCCCATGTTGGTGATGAGCAGGTCCAATATGTATTCCCCCTTGTGGCTGTGCTGACTGGTTGTGCCAAAGCATATGAGTCCACAAATTGTAGTGACTGCTGGGTGAGGTTGTTGGGGCTTGAGTAGTATTCCCAGTCAATATGTGTGTATATGAAGTCACACAATATAATGGTGTCTGTGGAGACCTTCATATTCTCCATAGTTCCCAAAAAAAGCCGAGTGTGGTTCCTGAGTTTGGGAGTGTGTTCTGTAGCAGGCAACAAACTGAAAGGCAGTATTGCACAATGGTAGTTGTATATGTATGGTCTGTGATGCTTTGTGCAGTGCTACTAACCTGGAGGTGTGTGTATCTGTGATGTATATGGATACTCCCCCTAGTTGTGTTGTCTTTTTCAAGTCTTGTTGTCAGACAGCATGGTATGAAACATAACCTGGTAGTGCTGGTGTGCATAAGCGAGCCTGAACCAGGTGTCTGTCAGTGCACAGATATTGCTCTCCTCAATACTGAGGAGAGTCCTGAGTGGCCACAATATGAGGTTAACACAACTGTTGTTGAGCAGCATTACACTTAGTTTCATTTAACCTGTAATGTCTATGGAGGTGGGTTTGTCTTCTGAGCCCTGCTTAAAAAAGGCACTCTGGTGGTAGCAAGAACCTTAGCCAGCATACCAAAGTCCAAGGGTGACAGGTGCAATCTGTCCATAGTGAAGCTATGTGGCATGTTGAGCATGTCACCATATGCTGACAGACACTGTATCCCCTATGAATGAAACAAATTTGTTAGCCAACTGTTAAATGTGATATGTGTGTCCGTATAGTATGACATCCTAATTGGTGGGTGTAAGATGCTAGACAAGGTCAGGGTCATACTGGCCTGGGCTACATGATCAGAGTGTTCCTCCATGCATCATGTCATGTGGTCCAGGGAGTAACGTCTGAGGTTACACACACCAGCATGGACAATGATGGTGCCAGTCTTGTACTTGCTTTGGAGTGACCTGACTGCCTGTGTTATGTGGCAGACCCTGGCACCGAACAGACAGCCCAAAATGACTTTTCCCTTGTCAGGGCTGGTGAGTGGTACGTCAGTGTGTCTGAACATAAGTGTCACCTATTACAAGTGTATTAGGTGTGTTGTTTAGCCCGAAGGGCAGTAACCGTGTGGCACACTTACATTGAGAACTTAGTGATATGTGGGTATTGTAGTGGGGTAGCAGGTGTGTGTGTGTCTGCTTTGGAGGTCTCTGCTGCTTAGGTACAGTACATTTACAGCATCCGAGTATGTCAACGTGTGCTAATGTGGTTTGAGTGCTGTTGCTAGAGGATATGTAAGACTGATATGTGGTGTGTGTGGTTACCTTTGACACCTAATAGACTGTGCCAGTCATGGGTCGAGAGAGTTCAGCTCCCTGTATGTCTATATAGGTGCATCTCACACATATATCTGCATTTGTCGGGAGGAGGAGAGGGTTGTCTGTGTACATGAGGCAGATTTGTCATTGTGTCAATATCACAATATCCACCAGCTGGACTGAAGAGTACACACAAAACCGGCCCCTGGACATGCTAGGATATTATCATGACATACTCTGTAGCCTGATCACAAAGGATCAGTAGGGTGTTAAGCGTGCAAAAGAGTATACCAAGGATTAGTTCTCATGTTTGTTAGTGTTTTGTAAAGAGGAGCTGAGAAGGAGTCCAGACTGAATCATGACACCTCCTTCAGCTATGTCATAAATATCAATGTACACCCATATATGTCCTGAGTCAGGGCCAACTGTACCTGAGTGTCAATGCCGACATCATGACAGACAGGCCCATATGTACATACCCATCCCCCACTGACAATAGTCCACATCATCATACCAGGAGATATCATATGTAGAATGGATGAGCAGCTACCCCCACTGCCAAAAGCATTGCATCAGGTGGAATACATTGATTCCCAATATGTGTCATGCACAAACTACAGAACAAACAGATCATGCACCTGAAAAATCAGCTGAGACGCACCCCCTACACAGGATGTGGAACTGTTGAATGTGTCACAGCTACATTTGGCACTCCCCACAAGTGTTGGTGCACAGCACACCATAGGAAGTCAAGTTCAGTATGCTTATGAGGTCTGATCTGCAAGGTCATGGAGTCCATCATGGTTGCAGTCATAAACAGAGCTACTGGAAGCTGACACACACAGAACCCTACCAATTGTGGTATGTTCATGTGCGGATCATGGTTCCCAAACATGCTAGACTATTTGCAAGGCAGCCTCCCAGGATATACATCAATGAACACATCTACACATGTGTCACATAGACTTTGAATAGCCCTTTATCAACATCCCAGACACACGTAGTATCCACAAAACCAAGAAGCTGTGCATAAATATGTGTTGGCATATGACAGAATGTCAATGTGTCCACAGATAGTTCACACAAGGTAAGGATACTGAGGTCATGTTCAAGCTGTTGACACCTGCTGACCCACATGGACCATTCCGGGAATGGCATAAAACAAAGTGTACAGACATCACCATGTCCAGTCTGATGATGTCACCATCCTATAAATACAACAGGAGAAGGAAAACCAACCAGTAAAGCAAATAGTGCACCATGTTAATGTGTCTCTTTCCAGTATCATAATATGGTTACATAGGGGTTTGAATCCTGCAAAGTGTTTGCGTGCAGTTTCCTTTGAGAGGTGCCCCCTTTTTGGAGACTGGGAAAACTCAGTAAAGGAGGTACATTCCTCTTTGGAAAGTCTGATGATGTCACCATCCTACAATTACTGAAGGAAAAGAAAAAACAACCAATCAAGCAAATAGCGTGCCGTGTTAGTGCATCTCTCTCTAGTATCATAACATAGTTAAGTAGGGGTTTGAATCCTGCAAATAGTGAGTGTGTGTATATGTGTGCAATTGTCTTTGAAAGGAGTGCCCTTTTTGGAGACTTTGAAAACACACTAAAAGAGGTACATTCCTCTTTGGAAAGTCTGATGATGTCACCATCCTACAATTACAGCAGGAGAAGAGAAATCAGCCAGTAAAGCAAATAGCGCGCCATGTTAATGCATTACTCTCTAGTATCATAACATAGTTAAATAGAGGTTTGAATCCTACAAACAGTGAGTGTGTGTGTATGTATGCAATTGTCTTTGAAAGGAGTGTCCTTTTTGGAGACTGTGAAAACACACTAAAAGAGATGCATTACTCTTTGGAACGTCTAATGATGTCACCATCCTACAAATACTGCAGGAGAAGGGAAACCAGCCACTAAACCAAGTAGCGCACGGTGTTAGTGTGTCTCTCTCTAGTATCATAACATAGTTAGGTAGGTGTTTGAATCCTGCGAATGCTGACTGTGTGTGTGTCACAGTTGATCAACACGGTGTGGGTTTTGCTTTTACTATGGTATGAAATAATATGATGACAACAGTAAGTGCATTTCAGACATCAGGTATCTGCGTGGCAAATATATATGTGTACATGTCCCCTCAATCAGTACATAGGTGTGAAGCCTGCATACTACATGAATACATTTGTTTCCATTGACAGGTTGTGCTGCTGCTACTCAGATCGTAGGTCACATATGTATGTATGTGACATGGCCATCGACTATCGTGTTCTGTGGCCAAGGTCATCTATGGCACACACACCCATGACAGTTACTTAAAAGTAGTGTGAGTGAGGATATATGCCTGGGGTATATGTCAGACATGGTCATACGCAACAAAGTCTGCCAAGAATGGACAGTCGTTATAGGTGTACGACTGCCTTGTGGATATGTATTCAGGCCTCTAATGTCTGTGATACACCTTGGGACTCCACAGTACCTATGGATATGTGGATACCAAGGGACACATAACATAACATGGGTCTGTATGTACACAATGGTACCTGACATACATGTTGAGGGCTACCACTGGTGTGGTACTGACGGGATAGTATGTATAGTACATGAGGATGACTATGCCATAGTCGGCTTATGGCTATACAGCATGTATCACACAACAGGTATCTGTCTGTATGACACCCTTGTGTAGGATATGCGTCCCATCCAGGGAATGCATTGTAGGCCATTCCATGCATTCCCAGATTTGGATGGACACATCCCTAGTGTCTCTGCATGTACCTAAGGGGGCTATATGACACACAGGTGTGGTCACAGTAATGGGTGGCGGTCATCACCACTGGTTAGTGTTATAGTGTAGCACCAGAAGGATCCAATTGATACTGGGTTCCCTACTACTGTGTGTCATTTGTCAGGACATCATCCAATGATTGCTTATAGTCATGCTGTTGAGGTTGTGTATACTACCAGACTGCAAATCATTGACTGATTTTAATGGTATCACTCGCAGCATAGTGTCAATCCATGTCATACACATGTCTACCCATGTTAGTACATAACTGTAGTAGAATGCATACTGGCCATTGAAAGATGCAATGGGAAGTTAATATGTATGGCAGGGTATGCCACATGTCCCATGTGTCCACTATGCACGTACATCAAGACACTGCTCACCCACCATGTTCATAGATGTACACTTGCTAATCTGTACTGCACACATCACACACATACTGTCATCTCGCTAAGACATGCTGGCAACACATCACACATCAGCCAAGTGGCACATGGGTGGATAATACATACTCAGACCTAACAGTGGTGTAAACAATGCTACATTGACAATCAGAGATGTGAGGCATAATGTCTGCACAGATATACCTACAAGGATGTAGTTAGACTTCCTTGTTGACAATTCGCTATTATTGCTACACTGCTATAGTGTCACTCTGTGCATCAGCACCATGTTAGCCTGTCCCTCCATAGATAATGCAGATGACAGGAGGCGGCACAGGGCATTTTGTTGTTTGCCAGAGCCTGACATTGACCTATCCAATCGACATGTCTGTGTGTGTGTGTGTGTGTGTGTGTGTGTGTGTGTGTGTGTGTGTGTGTGTGTGTGTGTGTGTGTGAGGGACAACAGTACAGCATGGGCCAATGTTGATGTAATGTGTGTGTGTGTGTATGTGTGAGCCCTAGTTGTTTGCTTAATATGTGTGTGTCTGCATGCACACAGCTCCACCATATGGCTGTCATATACGGTGGTTTGTGGGACAGCCACAGACTGTACGTGCTTGGCTGTACAGGTCACTATCTCTGGCCATGGACACAGTACCTGTGCCTGGAAGGGGTGCTATGGACGGTATCGGGTACCAACCCTGACTGGGTACTGTCATCAGAGGCAGAGGTATGATGACTGGACCCATGTCCCTGCTGGGACTGGCCAGAGCCATGTGCACGTGGTCTACTGGGATGGACAATGGACAGGCCAGCCCCAGCTGGGGCTGGTACTGCCACTACGGGAGCAGCTATGAGCTGTGGGCCATCTGCGACCACTGCCAGCTGTTGCTGTTGCAGGCATGCGTCCGCATCGATGTCGCAACCATCCTGCACGGTCCTGGCTCGAGGAAGACATGTTGTGGTGGGCATCTATTGTCTCCCCCCAATGTCTATCAATAACCCCGGTATATGTCCAGATGACACCGGCAAGGTCATGGATGCTGTCATTGATAGCGGTGTTATGTGCCCTCTGTGCCCTAAGTCCCTGCCTGGTGTACCATTCCATACGTGCCTGAGCCTGCATTACAGCCCAGAACATAGTGGTTGTCATAACACCTGTGAGGGCATGCCTGCCAGGGGCAATATGTCCAGTTGTGCTTCCCCGAGAACCCCTGGACCTCTGCCTGTGTAGTACCATTCTGGGTCTACGGCTATGGCTGCTGTGAGGGAATGCATATGCCATGGGTACCACACTCTCCTGGTCAATGCCAACTGTATGCGATCCCTCCCCTATGGCCATTGGTGGTGAAGAATGTAATGGCAATATGAGTGTGCACATAGATGGGGTTGAATGCTGTGTACTGTCGATTGGTGGACCAACGACAGACCCTGTCAAATCTCCCTGTGCCAAAATACATGTGTCATCATCACCACTATCTGTGGCAGTGGCTTCAGGTCACTCGCTGCTTTCGCCAAGCCCTTCCTCAGCACCTGTGAGAGGAAGACAGGAAACACACGTTATGGTCTACACATGCACACATGCACACATGTACACATGAACACATGCACACATGCACACAGGTACACAGGCACACAGGCACACAGGAACACAGGAACAAAGGAACACATGAACACAGGAACACATGCACACTCCTCACTACAGCAGATATACACACACACAACAGAAATCCAAATCATGCTCAATACTGGTTGAAGGTGGGTGACAGTATCACAAGGCAAACAGTCACGCACACGTGTCAGCATGCAGAATAAGTATTGATCAAGTCCATGCAGTAAACAGTCACGCACACGTGTCAGCATGCAGAATAAGTGTTGATCAAGTCCATGCAGTGTGAGTGTAGACAGCCATAGTTAATGACAGTGTACATGGCTGTGGTGCATGTGTGTATATGCTCAGTGATTGCCTACACCCTGGAACACAATCTGTACAAGGACACAACATTTCTGTGCAAGTATTATAAGCTCTGCAATGTCCTGTGCACCATCACACACAGGTATACATACCATGGCTGTGTGTGTTATCTGTGTGTCACATGGATTTCCATGTGTGATTGCAGTGTCTGTGTCTGTAGCAGATAATTGTGGACACAGGTGTAGCACATGCATGCTATGTACACACACAGGATGAGTGGTGCATGTATACGTGATGGGATACCAATCCTGGACATGGCCATTGTAACAGTATGGGGTGTAGTACCATTAGCCATCATCATCATGCATCATGTGGTCACTCAAAGCCACTAAAGTGTGCTAGACCACCGCCTAGCATGCTGTACCTGAACCGCAGTGCCGTGGCTAAGTTCACAATTACACAGCCACATTGCACAAGGGTGTGTGAGGTGCCAATAGGGAGCATTGCCTAACATGACTGTGTTATGTGTTGAGGAGTGTTGCACAGCCCCATGCTAGGCCCCTACCCCTCAGGTGTATTATGTGTGGTGTGTGGATGACATGTGGGATACTGAAGTGTGACCTGTCAGCAGGTGACCGGTTACACTATGTGTAGCATGTTGAGGTGTACTGCGTATGACAAACGTCTTATGTTGTGTACATGTGTGTCAACTATGCCTATCCAATGTGCAATACAGTGTTGCCACATTTGTGTCTGATGCTCTGTGCATTGCATGTGACTGAGGCAGGTACTGACATTACTGAGATGCTTCACGTCTCACAGTAAACATGCACAGCATGCATTATGCGTAGTTGTGTTATGTGTACATGGCCTACACCTCGCCTATGACATGCACAGTTCAATACCAAGTTTAAAGTGTTAACACACTCACCAGCATGTAACGTCTGCCCTGCTGTCACACCAGAGGGACCTGCAAGAATATGACACAGTTTGTCAGTGGCCACAACTGTGGCATTGCTACTGTGAGTGTGCTAAACTACAGTAGAACAACAGGCATAGGTGTACAGATACTATTCAAATTATCAGTATTGCACACAATAGGCAGCACAACTGCTAAACACAGTACACATCTCACACATGCATAATCTAACAATACAGGTAACATTAGTCTACAGCTAGGGCATGTTACCTGCACACTCCATGTCATCATGCTGGGTGGCTCCGGCCTCCATGACAACACATGTGTGATGTTGTTGTTGCTGTAGGCCAGGAGCCACCACACTTAGCAGCAGTTCCTCCACTCTAGTGAGGGGGGGTGTGCATGGCCACCCCACCACATGTGGGAAGCTGTTGTCTGTGGATAACAGACGCACGCCGCCGGACATGTCTAATTAAATAACTGCACTGATGGCGTACCTGCTCATATGTCTGGTTATGCATGCCTATGTCATTTACCCGACGCACAAGTTCTTGCAACAGTGCAGTACGCTCCTGCTGGTGCTGGCTGGACCTTGAAAACAGCAGGGTATAGTGCTGAACCAGGCTGTGGTGGATTTCCTTTTCCTCTGCAGCTGTGTAGCAGGGGTTCCTGTGATGAGCCATAAGCCTGGAAGACAAGTAAACGATATGTGTGAGCAAGTCATGTGGCACACTTAACATTATACAGTACAGATATCAGTTAACTGCGATATATAGCATCTGTTTGTCTGTCAGAGGATACACACATTCAATACCACATATCAGTGCTCAGCCCACAATTGGCTGACAGTGCCTGCCACACTCCATATGACAGACCAGTATACACCAGTACTCGGTTCACTGTTTGGGATCCAATGCACAGCCTTGCCAGGGGTGTACATATCAAGCTAATGCATGCAGTAATATGTCATCCATTGCAATGAATGTAAAGTACAGTTACAGTATAACCAGTAACCCACCCTAGTCGTTAATGCCATACGCCTACCTAACATATGTGCACAGTTGTTAATATAGCTGGCATACTGCTGTAACAGAGTATACATGTTGCTAGGTACACACGCAAACCCTGCATCACACATGTGATTGCGGACATGGTACAGGCATCATTACACACACATCAGACATTCATACAACACACAAATGTATGCTAACACAGATGAGCAGTTGCTATGTACCTTACAGTACTGTGTGCCCCTATTTACAAATACCTATGCCTGAGGAATGTAATCTGTGCAGACTACAGGAAACACACAAGACAGTGTTACCAGGGAATGTGAACATACATCATACTGTGCTGTTTAGGCCTACAGCTTCAGGTGGTACAACAGTTCAAATGTTGGCTGGATTCACCAGCAGTACCACTTACTGAGCATACATGTATGGCTTCAGCCTATGATGGGACACCACAGTTGCACACAAGGAACTACGTCACAACATATACCATCCTACTATGTCTGCATCCCAATAACTGACACATCTTTCTCTGGCCTCACACTTAGGACACAAACGACCATGACAGAAACAATCTCACACTTAGCTATCACACCGTCACAGACCTTGCACACATTCACTGTCACACTCATTCCACCTCACATAGCAGGTATTGCACTGTGTAGATGTCTGTGTGCATTGTGTCATAAGTAGGTAATATGCTGTGTAGCCCGGTGGGATTGTGAGGTGTTGACATGGTGGTTGTCTGACTGCTACGGGTGTGGCATACCTCTGTATGCTTGGCAGAGGTAACCTCTGGGTGGCTGGTATACAACACACTGTAGCTGTGGTTATGTGAGTCAGTCTGCATAGGGTATGTGTTTCAGGGCAGTATTACCCTTTGTGAGTTATGTCTGTGGCCTTTCCACTTTCTGTAGTTGACATGTGAGGTACATAGCACATGGGGCATTGTAATGAGTACAGGGGAACACTGACCTATATTTCCATACATGACACATCGTTTGTGATTACACGTACCACGTAGACAGATTACAAGACTAGTGTGGCACTGTGAATATTAAAGGGGAGGCTACTGTCCACCTGTGTCTCATGTTCCCTTCTGACACCTTCAGTGTTAGTCAGGCAACCACCTATCTGGTAGTTAGTGGGTAAAGTGTTTTGGAATGGGGTATGGCACTGCAGTATCAACACTGGTGTTCAGTCTATGCCTTGGTCACCAGGCACCTGTTGCAATACGTCTGACCCTGTGTCTCCCACTATATATATATATATATATATATATATATATATATATATATATATATATATATATATATATATATATATATATACATATCTATATATATATATATATATATATATATATATATATATATACATATATCATGGTGGGAATATCAATTACGGAACAGTTGTTCAACATACGATTATGTAATAATATTGCACAGTGTTGTGCAGAATGCATTTCACTGTCCTCAGGCCGTATAGCCGTAGCAGACCTCACTGGCTGTAACTCAGTCCCACAGCATTTAACCACCACATGACATATACCTGCACTGCTTGCTGTTTTCAATGCCACACACTACAACCTAGATAGATATGTGCACATAGCAATCTTCAAATACATATATATGTCCAGCCTTCACTAACAGTTGCAGTATGTCCCTTGCCCTATGCACATCTGCATATACATATAGATACGGGCTGCTACCACATAAGGAGTGTTCACAGAATGTAGAGTACCCTTCAGACACATCATTCAGATGACAGCAAATACATCTATGTTACATACCTTACCTTTGTATTTCTCACCTCAGTCTGTTGTACCTGTTTATGTTCTTTTTTTTTATTTGTTTAGGTTGGTGTCTTCCACTGCCTCTGTTTGTTTTATTTTTTGTTTTGGTTGGTTGGTGTCTCCAACCGCCTCTGTTTTTTTTTTTTTTTTGGGTTGGTCTCCCCAACTGTTTGTCTGTCTGTCTGTCTGTCTCTCTCACTCGCTCTTTCTCTCTCCAGTTGCTGCAATGATATTATTGCATGTGTGGACAGCAAGTACAGGCTGCTTTTGTAGGTATCTGCACATGTGCATGTGATGGCCTCTGCACCAATTGGTGCCCATCATTTATTAATTGCATGCAGCCTGCTGTGTGGTAATTGCAGTTCTCACTGTGATTTCAGGACACTGCTATAAAATGATAGATTAGGTAGGCATAGGCCTTTCAATTTTGCAAGGTGGGGACCATGCTTGTTTTCTGTGGACACTGTTGTGTCAGTCAGAAGGTTGGTATATGTCTCATATCTGAAGCTGGGTTGTAGCCAGTGAAATGCATGTTGTACTGAAACCTGACTGTTGCTTCTTCCAGTACACTCTTCTCAGTGTGTAAGTTTACTCACACCTCCTAATGCTAACACTGGATACATGGGAATATGTACTTTCTTTTGGAATTAGGGAATTAACTGGCATACAACAGTAGTTATTGCAATGTATTCCTATGGCTTTCCTATTTTCCCTTTACATTCAGTCCTTGTAATGCATGTCATAGTTCTTTATTGCAATGTATTCCTATGGCTTTCCTATTTTCCCTTTACATGCACTCCTTGTAATGCATGTTATATTTCTTTCAGCACCAAGTTATTGTGTATCTGCTGTGGCTTAGTAGTACATCAAACAGACTGGTGAGTCCAAGGTCCCGGGTTCGAGACTGACAAGGGTATTTTAGTTTGCTGATGAGCAATACAAGTGCCTTGTCATACAGAGTGACAAAGGCACTATTAAGCAGTTGTAAGCGAGTTGGCACAGGTTTGCGTGATGCTAAGTGATGCTTAGCGAAGCTAAGCAATGCTTAGCTTAGCTTATTGTATTTTAGCAATACTGAGCTAAGCTTAGCTTAGCTTATTTTATGTTAGCAATAGTAAGCTAAGCTTGATGGAGTTTATCATATCTTAGCAATGCTAAGCTAGGCGCACACATGCGCACACTGGTGCAAACCCGCTGACTACTGTTTACAAGTGCTCACTCCCGCTAACCCCCGCGCTCATGTCTTTGACAGAAAAGTAAATGGGGAGATAGGACTGTAGTGATAAAGGGTGCTCAAACAGGGGAAGACAGTAGGAAAACTAGCTTGGGATGTACACGATGGGTGTGGAGAAGGTCCATAGCTGCCCATTTCATTACCAGCAACAGCTGTGCATATGCAATACATTAGGTGGGATATTTGAAACCTTCCACCCCTGAGAGAGTGGTGAGGACATCTAAGTATGTTGTACTACCAATTATGAATATCAGGCACATGCACTGTTTGTGAACTGCTATACTGTCATTAGTATGTTACTCACATCTGAACAGTTTGTGGTTTGTGTTGGCATTAGCAGTCTACTCAGGATGACTGGACATATTTCTGTACTGTGTATGCCTAACTATACCCTTGGTTGTGCCTGACTACACGGATATATAGTACCTTTGGTTAGGGGTGCAGAAGTGCAGAGTGCATTATTTATTATTGTATGACGTTTATCTTGCTGAACATGCAGAGTTGCTGTGTACCTGTAAGTCTATAAAGGCTAGTAGTCTGTCTGAGTAGCTCCCACCTGTCGACATATCCAGATGGTAGACAGAGGTCAGCCTAGTATTCTTTGACTGTGCACCACAGCAGTCTTTTCAGTACCTGAACAATGGCATTGTCACAGGTGGTTGCTAGCAGTACATGGCTACATCGTTTGCTATTTCTGTGTTGTACTTCTACATAAGGGCATGCTTGTGGGATTCATTCTACAGCTATTTGCAGAGTGTGTAACATCAGACAAGCTGATATGCCTGTGTGTTTCTGACTCTTCCAGGCCTCAGATACTCTCATGTATATATTTGTACAACCTCAGGGAAAGGTACATATAACTGGGATACACCTATGATATAGTTCTGACATTTTCAGTTCAGACTTTGGGTGATTCAGACCATTTCTATTACTACACCTTTTCTGACGTGCAAGCGGTGTCTGCTCTCACTTATTGACATTTGTTATTAAGTGAGATTCAACACCTTTCTGCCTACTGTTAGTACATTTCACAGGGAGTCAGAGGGGCACAGCTAACGTTTGTTTACTAATCAGGGTCATCACTGTAGAGCAGTCACTGTTGGGAGGTCTGGCCTGTGACCTATGCAAATATGCCAGTGTTTATCCTGCCCTGATACTGTGTGGGGTTTGTAAGCTGCTACTGTAACCTTATTCCCTACTAGCATGGCTGATTCTCTTTTCACAGTCATGTCATGCAATTCAACAACACCTGCTGGTTAAGGCCCACAGAACAAGATTTGTGTTATGCCATTCCTATTTTCCCTTTACATTCACTCATGGTAATGCATGATAAATTGCTTTCAGCACTAAGTTACTGTGTATCTGCTGTTCTTTAGTAGCACTTCATGCAGACTGGTGAGTCCAAGGTCCCGCGTTCAAGACTGACACAGGTATTTTTATTTTGCAGCTGAGCAATACAAGGGCCTTGTCATACAGAGTGACTATGGCACTTTTAAGCAGTTGTAAGTGGGTTGGCGCGGGTTTCTGCGACGCTTAGCAATGCTTAGCTAAGCGCACACAAGCTCACACACGCGCACCCCCGCTAAGTACTGCTTAAAAGTGCTTACTCCCACTAACCCCAGCGCTAATGTCTTTTAAAGAAAAGAAAATGGGGGGATAGGAAAGTGGTGAAAAAAGGGGGCACAGAGACGGACAGACAGTAGGAAAACAAGCTCAGGATGTGCAGGAAGGGTGTAGGGAAGGCCCATAGCTGCCCATTTCTTTAACAGCAACAGCTGTGCCTATGTTGAAAATTTGGAGTGAGTTTTGAGACCTTCCACCCGTGAGAGAGGGGTGAGGACAACATAGTTTGTTGCACTGCCAATTAGAATTATTGGTGTACATTTCCTATGGACATGTGTGCAAAATGGGAAGCTATGTATGGGGCGTAATTTTTTTTCGGATACAGATTGACTTTTTTTTTTTTTTTTTCAGGTGAGAATGATAAGTGAGGTAGGGGAAATAGGTATATTTGGGGAGGTAGGTTGGGGAGGTAAACAGGCAAGACAAACAAGACACATACAGGGGCGGAGTTTGACACATGGGGTGGGTGAACACAATTGACCGGGAAGGCTGTTTGGAAATCGCAAGTCCATGAGCCCACAGATGGTAACAGTAGAACTGAGATCCCGACCCACGGGTAGTCACCACTGCACCTTCACAGCCCCGGGGGTGGCTGTTCTGGGGGCTGAGTAGGACGGGCAGGCTCACCCGTGAGATGCGCCACTCTCGACTCAAGCTGGCGTAGGGGATCAGCGACTGAACACTGGATCTCCCTACGCACCACAGCCCGGAGCCTTCGAAGGGTGACGGGTGGCCCTTCTCCACCCACGCTTGCACAGGGGGACGAGCCCCATCCCCTGCAGTACTTCCACCTGAAGGTGGCACAGGACCAATGGAGGAGGGGTGTCAAGGCTGGGCACCAGAGCCACTGGTGCCAGGTGCACATGCCAACTGAGGAGGGACAGGTGCGTCCGCTGGGACCGGCCTTCTCATACGTTCTGTGATTCGGTGTGTTTCATTACAACATAAACAACAGCATTCCAGATTAGTTGTAACAGCATGCAGTAATATTCCCATTAACCCAACACACCACAGTTCCAACAGTTGAACAGCAAACATAACACATGCATATATTGAACAACAGTGGTTATTCCAACCACATGCAGGGATGATTGGTAGCAACAGGCCACCATGAACGTGGTGTTTGAACAGGGCACATGCATCAACAATGAGTGCAAATATTTATGGAACAATCGGACATATATCCCGGCAAATATTTAAGATTACACATACCCACTGAGGTGCGGAATTGCATGGTTTATGCACAAACAGTAGGGTGTAGAAAAAACCTCCATTAACATCTTATAAACACTTTTACTCTACACTACATTCCTAGTGACTGCAGGTGTATATTACCTACATGTATTATTACACTTGCCGCCATGCATTAGGTTGTGTACCATGCATTAGGTTGTGTAATGAGTTTGGCTAGTTCAATCTATACTTGACCTATATCTCACATACTAACTGTCTAGGATGCAGATGTTACTGCTACATATTTCATGGTTGCATTTATATTTCTTTATTTACATATCTGGATGTTTTCACGTGACATTTTCACTTCTAATTGTACAGAACCCTGCATTTATTGAAGCACACTTACATTTCTGGGGAACATATTCGCATGCTACTCATGTGCCAGATTTACTTATGCATGCCAGCCAGTAACTGACTGTTGAGGACTGTATATTTACTTCATAGCTGCTAGCATTTCCATCACCCACTTTAGATGGGACTGCAGAACTCTGGGTTGCCAGCACTTTCTAATACATTACTATTTGTATAATGCAAGGGTACAACAACATTTCATACTAAGTGAAACAGACACACTCTGGGTTTTAGACCTTTATTAATGACATTACACACTTTTCCACAGGCTCACTCCTTTATTTGTTGTAACGGTATATATGGCAGACATGTTCACAACATATTATACCTTTATTAATAGGTTAGCACACTCTTTTTTCAGGCTCACTCACATATTATTTTATATGACAGTGCCTGCAGAGATATTATTCCAGACATTTGTTACCTTTCTTAATGGGTTACTACACTCTTTTTCTGCCTCTCTAACGTTTTTATCTGACAGTACATGCATAGGACTTATTCAGTCCATTTTATGGCTGTATTATTGGACTACAACAATTTCTTTCATGCTCTCTCCCATATTTTATATAACAATACATGCAGAATAATCACTAACCTGCCTGGCGGCGCAGCCTTAGCAGTCTATCTTCATAGCCTTGCTGATTCGTAACATGGTCACCTGCAGCTGTAAAGTAAATGAAGGGCTATTGAGACATTCCTATCCATTATACATACTCCATTTTAAATCCTTACATACTGCATTCCATGGCTGCATTCCATGGCTACATACTCAGTTGTGGGGCATCCCGCATCCCACAGGCCTCCTGTATCCACTGGTTCAGGTAGTCCTCCTTTCATCTCTTCAGGTCTGCATGGTGGTGACGGACCTGCTCACCAGTCCAGGGAACACCTGTGGCACTGGTGAGGTCACGAGCTAACCGATTCCAAGCCTCTGCCTTGTACTCTGTCCCTTGGAACTGGCCCTGCAGAAGTCTTGCCTCATGATGGTGGACTAGGAGCCAAACCATGTATTTGGACTCCTCGGTGCCCCATCTCTGCACTCAGCGCATTCCTCTCCAACACCAGACATTCTGACTGCAGATGTGAGCTACAATCAGTTATGGCGTGTATTCCCACCCGTGGAGCTTAAATATGCCGCATTTACCACACTTTTTTGTGATTGGCCATTTTGTAAAATTCTTGGCTGACTGCTGACCTGCTTAGTAATGGTTAAACTACCATTCCTAAGTTTATGTATGTTAATAGTGGCTGTTTCCCCTATGTTGTTATGGCTTAGTGGTTCTGTACTTTGATTATGATGCAAAGGGTCCTGGGTTCAAACCTTGTCATTCGTTCATTTTAATACTGTCTAGACAGGCTAGGGGGTGTGGCTGCATTTAAGCAACTTAGCTCTATGTTGCTCCCCGGTGCCCTATGGTGTCCTGGTTGGTGCGGCGCACACATCCACGCAAACACATTGTGCTGGGTGAAGCGTTTTTAAACGTTGGGCAACTCTATTGCGCTAGGTAAAGTGCTATTACACTATGGGCAACTCTGTTTAGCTGGGTGAGGCACTATTAAACTATGGGCAACTCTGTTTATCTGGATAAAGTGCTATTAAACTATGGGCACCTCTGTTTAGATGGGTATAGCGCTATTAAACTATAGGTACCTGTGTTTAGCTGTGTAAAACATTGCTTAATGGCAGGCTATTATATATCTGGGTCTTTTAAAAATATATATTTTTTGTTCGCTGATACATTGGCCATGTCACTGCTTTTAATAAAATTTTAATCATATTTGTCTGGTATTATTTCAAATACTGATTTAAAACATAAATAAGAAGGGGAGTGGTGGGACGCGAACTGTGAATGCCTTCTCTTTGTGCATACGCTCTACCATTACGCTATTGCTATTTGGATTAATTTGCATAAGTAGTCCTTATATGCTCTTCAATGTCACAAATGCTAACTGTGGTTAAGCAATGGGCACACCCATGCAAACAAGTGCAAATACGGGCAGCTATATCGTGGATTTAAAAAAAATAATTTAATTTTTTCCATGTTATAACTCTGATGGGGATTTACAGTGTCAGGGAGTGTGGTGTTTGGTGCAAGTACATTTGAGCAGACTCGCTCTTGTCTGTTGACATTATGCTTTTTAAAACCTTGCAGGGGCGTGGACTTTTAGACTGCTCAGCAGTCAGACATGCCCCCTGCTTACCTACTCCGTCCGTGTAAGAGTTACAGATGAGTCAGCGTTCCCTCATGAATATTCATGGCACGCTGACGTCATACCGTTCAACTGCAGCCTCTGAGTAAGACATATTAAGTCTTACATGGAGGTTTTGTGAATCCGGCCCATTGTCTCTCTCCACATCTCGGTACTCATCCAGTATACTTTCTCAACCAAAGCTTCTTCAGGCTCTTCATCCATTTAGTCCAAGTACATACGAGCCTTGCCTTGTTCATCTTTTGAGACATCGGATTGACTCACAATTTTTGGTTTGTCCCAGTGGGGATGGACCTGTTTTTGTGTTAAGATTAGACTTAGCTGGTCTACACTGTTTCTCCCACTGGTAGCATCCCATTATACACACACACACACACACATATACATATATATATATATATATATATATATATATATACATATACATATTTGTATATACACATACATCTACATAATTACATACATTTCCTATACTGTTGAATGACTGTGCTGGATGATGTGTTTGTGATAACATCCAATGTATGTATATCTGCCATGGCTTAGTGGTACATCACTTTGCCTATAGTGTGCAGGGTCCAGGTTTTGCAACTTGTGAGTGCTGATTATTTTGTTGCTGGGCAGGACAAGAGCTGTTGGTTACAGTGTGACGAAGGCACTTTTAAGCAATTGTAAATGGGTTTGCACTGGTTTGCACGAGGGTAAGCAATGCTAACCTCCAGTTACATATGCTTACAGACAGCTTTGATCTTGCATAACCTGTGTGGGCATTGCTTACCACTGCTCAAATGGGCTTAAACCCGCTTACTAGTGCTTAAATATGCTTACTACCTCTTACTACTGCTTACTAGTGCTACATTTTAAATAGTAATAGTGTAATGGTTCTTGGGGACGTGGGTGATTTGGAAAATGTATGGGGTTATAATTCATTACACAGTTTACCTTCCATTTGTATCTGTGATACTTTATGGGGCACATGATTATCTGTGGACTTTGCAACATTATGACACTGACACCTCACATCTGCATTAAATGCAGTACTGCAGTTCACAAATGTATGTTATTTATTAGTTATGCCACAAAAAATATTTATCATAGAGTGATTTGAAGGGAAAATGGAATGTAGTGCAGTGGAACTCGAACCAGGAATGCCTGCTCATTAGGTGAATGCTCTGCCCACTACACTATTGCTGTGCTGCTTCTTCTGCATATATCTTCCTTGTTATCCTTTTCAGCCTTTTAAGCTGCTATAACTGTAGCTAAGCAAAGGGCACATCCACGCACCTATGGTTAGCTGTACTCGGATTTTAAGCCTAAATAAAAGGGTTTCTTCTTTTAATTTATATGTACTGTTGCTATTGTACACATGTGGGGACTGTTGGTGGGGATATGCAGACACCTATGAGTGATCTCGCTCATTTCTTAACACCTTCTGATGTTCTATATCGCAGGGGTGTGTTTATTCTGCGAACTCTGCTCTCAGACATGCCCCCTGCACTAGTACATGCTCCGTGTAAGCCTAGGAGCTCAGGCAACTTGCCTTGTTAATATGCATGGCACGTTGCCGTCCTGCTCCTAAACGGGCGCTTTCATGCATGACTAAGCTAGTCCTGCATGGAAGATTAGTGAATCTGGGGGTTGGTTTGATTTACAGAGAGTTACAGAGCTTAAAAAAACAAGAGAACGGTGGTTTACTGAGATAGTTATTTAAGGGGTGCGTAGTGCATTTCTGTATGAATATCTATTTAGGCGAATGAGCAACTTAGGTTTATCTGCAATTGTGATAAGCACAGCCTTTGAGCTTTGTGTAACAGTAGTGCTGAGCTTATTTGTAATAGTAACAGCTGTGGGCTAAGTTATGTGATGTAACACCATTTTTGCTGCTATGAACTACTTTTAGGGAAATAGGTGCCAAGTTCTGCATGTTATACAATAACACACTGATTGATACACCTGTATGTAACAAGAGTCAAATTACTGATAGGATTTGGCTGAGTTGGTTGTATTAGCACAAGTTAAGTTGTAAGTATCTATATCTGTAGTGTGCATGTTTCAGCCCTGATTTTCACAGCACAACTCCATTCAATATGATATAAACAGGAAAATTGAAAGAACAAATGAAAAACAGCAAAAGCTCTAACCAGTAATATTTATTTTCCTCTGAGCTGCAGTAATTGCCCTCCTTCCACCAAGATAACCATTACAAGCGCTAGATGACCCATATGTGTGGACAAAACTGTCTTTCTGCTGTAACTTTGAAAAGTGTCTAAAAACATGTCAGATACTGCATCAACACTGATTAGGCCACTTAGCAAAGAAGACATTTGAAATGTAATGCAGACTATAAAGTAATGTCAGTTAATAACTGTATCTTCAAATTAAAGGAAAACACAATAAAATGTAGAAAAATGCAGAAAACGACAGAAACCACTCAGATTTAAATACGGTACATCTCAAAAACAACTTGAAAAGCAGTGTAAACAGTAAAACAAATTCAGTTAATAGCTGTAGCTTCAAATTCAAAGAAAATACAGTAAAATCTAGATTTAAAAAAAATGACAAAAACAGTCAAAACTGATTAAAACAGCTCAACACAATACAGACACCATTTGAAATGCAGTACAAACTATATAATGACTTGCATTAATAACTGAAACTTCAAATTCAGAGAAAACACAGTAAGATATAGAAAAAAATGACAGAATTCAATCAAAACTGATTCGTAATTTAACTTTTGAGATACCGTGAACTGTGTCTTACTGTGGGATGTGAAAAACTCAGTCTTCATCAACCATGTGCAGTTAACATCCAGTTATCTCTGAAGATTAAGATAGCTCATACAAGGATACTTGTGTCTATAAATGCAGCATCATATCTAGGTTATGTCTGATGGCAGATGGCAATTCAAAATGGCAGACGGGTTTTATTGATATATTGTATATTAGCAGTACATAAACTAATAAGTCCTGTGTGCAAGAATGTTCTTCTTAAACTGATTTTGGAATATCTTCTTGTATTTATACTGTGTACTTTTTATGTGTAGTATTCTATGTTTTATTTATCATTTGTTAGTTGGGTAAGAGGCCTGGCCTGAAGGCTGATTTGAGCCATATCTCAAACCGAAATGCATAGTAACATGGAAAGAGTGCTAGACAAGTGATCACATGGACCATACAATATACTCCTTTAAGTTGACACACTTAGATGTTCTTGGTACATTTTATGAATTCATAATGGTACCCTTGTCCTAAATCATGCAGGACTTTACATGAAAACCCACAATTACATTTGTGTCTATTGAGTCAGTCATCAAGACAAATGTTAATGGCAATCAAAGTAGTGCTTTGCTTGACCTGTAGTGATAACTTATTCTATAGGCTGTGAACATATAAAGTTAGGAATGTATCCCTTTAGTAAGTGTTGGTTATTTGTTACTGTAAATTTAGGTCTCTAGTATGAGTGTGTGTAGAGACACTGTTTTTGTGAAGAAATAGGTAAAATAGGACTGTGAGTTTCATGGCTTAAGAAGAGAGACTCAGGTCACCTTGGAACAGCTAGTAGACTACTGTGTATAAGGAGATTGTTGGAAGAATTTAAGGTCTTTACATTTTTTGGTCAACAATTGTTGAGGCTTTTCCATTTCATCAACATGCTTGCATTTGTACATACCATAGTGGGGAGTGTATTTGATGATGGGTCTGATTAGGGAAACATATAGGGTTAAGAACACTTCTTTGGATCTTGAATATATTCTGTTAAAAATTAAACTGGGCCAGATATATAGATTTCCTGACTATAGTGGAAACATGATGACTGAATGAGAGAGGGAGTGAATGAGAGTTGTCCAGATAAGTATGTAGGTCTCTTAACACAGCATCTGCCTGAAGAGGAGTACCATTTCTAACATATGAGGTGGGAACAGCTATTTTGTTAAACATTGATATGCTGTATTTTTTTCATTTAGCTTGACACTGTTTTCTGCAAACCAGATATGTGTATGTTCCAGCCCTTTCTGGAACAGTTTAGTATCAGTGGATGATCAGATAATAGTGCCCAGCTTGCAGTAATCATCATCAAACTTGGTCAAACCCATTTCAGAAGTATTGACTTGGATGTCTGAAAAATAAATGCCAAACAGGAGAGGGCTCAGCACAGAACCCTGCGGTACCCAATTAACTGCAATTTTATCTTCAAACCGGGTACAAGCAACTTTTACTGCCTGTTAACTAGCCAGTGTGCAAGCCAATAAACAATGTTAGCATTTTAAATTAAGTTTGTTTAAACTTTTCAATAATACCAGCATGGATGATAGTGACAAAAGCCTTGGCCAGGTCAAAGTAAGCAACATTCATGAAGCTTCTGTTACCCTTTCAAAGATGTTTTGGAGACAAGACATGCCATCCAAAAAAAAAACAAACTGAAAGAGATTTTAGATGAGTTAAGCCACCTCTGTCTGCATAAATGAGTTCTCCTTTGATATTTTCCATGGCTTTGCATTTAAGGCTGGTGAGGCTGATGAGTCTATAATTAAATGAGTCTTCAGAAGGACCACCATTGTGTAGAGGAGTTTTGGTGGCTGTTCTACAGGCATCAGGGACACACCTTCTGGATAGCGTGAGGCTGAACAGTTTAACTAGAGACTCAGACAGTGTGCACTTATCACTGAGGAGAAATCCACCTGGCATGTTATTTTGTCACATAGACACATTTGTTTTAGCCTTTGACAAAGATTCTAAGACTTGTTACAAGGTGATTTCAAGGGGAAACATACTTTTCAGGGATTGTGGGTACAACAATGGGGATAGGTGGGGTAAAATTAACACTAAATGTGCCTGCTAATACATTGGCTATATCATTGGGACTGGAATTTGCAACATTATTTTCTGGATGTGCTCAATGTATTGTTGAACATTATTCCTTAATTTCCTGACATAACTAAAGAAAGATTTGCAGTTTAACTTGGTGTTTGAAGCAACATTAAGTTCATACATCCTGATATTATTTTAAGTTCTTGCTGGCATGCTGCAGTGTGGTCTTAAGTTACGGATCTTTGGATTATTTTATTACTTTTCATTATTTCTTTCTTTTATTATACAGTGTATTAATACAAAAGTTACATCAGAGAGGTTTAATCCTGAAATTATTACCATATTTAAGGTGGAAGGAAACAGATTTTTCTATGCAGCTTTTTATATGCAAGTAAATATGGGATGTGAGAGTGACAACCCACTCATTTGGGTCCATTTGCAGGTGGTTGCAGAATATTTTAAGCAGGTCTCCTACAAACTGAAGTAGCTTTGCCCTGGAAAGTCCCTAAAGATGTTTTCATTTTGTATTGGGGTAGCATCACTAAGCCTGGCAGAGAAGGTAACTAATTTGTTCTTAGATTTAAGGGAGGAAGGACTAAGGACATGTGTGGTGGGTTAAAGACAGTGGATGCATTAAAAAGGACCAGGACCAAAGATATTAGAGTCTCTAGTGGCATTACATAACTAACTTAAAATCATTAAAAGATTGGATAATATTATAAGGTATTTGTGCTAATAGAAAAATATACAATTGTATGACATATTTATACAGATTTAATAAGGTGCAGAACCATGCACAGTATTATGATGAGTGTATAATTAAGACAGTGTGATTTTAAATATGGTTTTGAGTAACATAATATATAAAGCAATATATTGTCACTTAGGGAGTATACATTTTTAAACTTCAGTTTACATAAGATATCCAGGATATTCAATACTTCATAAAGAGTCAAGGCTCAGGGATAATAAAATAAATAAATACATCAATAAAAACTCAACTATGAGGAAAACAGAGACAAGTTAATCTGGGTGCTAGTACTGGAAGATTGCTTGCTATGTGGTAGGACACTTTGCACAATGATTACCTACTGCTACACATTTCTACTTTATTTGGATAGTTTTGTCTTGGGCATCACCTAAAAGTAGGCTTGCCCAGAATAGCTTCCTAATTAATAAAGATAAATAAATAGAAAACTCACAAGAGCAAATAAACATTTTAAGAAATAAACATTGCATATCTATTACGATCATTAGTATGAGGGCTTTAAACTATTATAGGTTCATGACCAGAAGGAGTGAAATACAAATGAAATATAGATCCACTTTTATGACTAAGTTAGAGAAAAACTTGAGGGGGGGGTCTTGTGAGACACAGTCCAGGTGTGCAAACACCAAATCTATTTCTGTCTCTATTGCTATCATTTATACAGCCTCCAGCTGAAACACTGCGGCTCTGGTGATGTACCCTCAATTTGATAGGGAAGAACCTCAAGTGCCATCTTTTTGCACACTTAGTCAGGTTTTCCAAGCCCTTCCTTAGACTCTACCCCTCCTCCACTGCTATACCTGGTTGTCAGCAAAGAGTCTGAGTATAATCTCCTTTTCCTCAAATGTGTATAAACATGGTTTAAACAAGCAGTTCCAGTTTGAGTTCTGTTTTCTTATTTTTAATAAGAATGCAAAGTGATCTTTGACTTGTATTTTACATAACAAGTTATGACAACAGTCTGTTTTCATAATCTATATGCGAGTTTCATTCCTGAACAACTACCTTTCCCTTGTTTTGCTTTGTTCTTCCTTAAGAAAATTATGCACTACCCTTAAGGCATTTTGTCAGTCATACATTACGTTACCTAGATATATGAGAAAGATAACTAAACCTTAGAACCTTTCAGAAAAAATATGAAATAACTCCTGTATCAGGAGTACTTGCTTCCAAGATATTGGCTAAATAATTGAACAACTAACATTTTCTTCTAGGGTGTCTGCTGTTTCTTGTACTGTAATAATGGTTGAATGCACCTTGTATATATTGTACATACCAAACTTTATATTCCACCACCATTGTGCTGTTGTATGCTTTCTTACTGTAACGGCATCCAATCGCCAAGAGATCCAGTCCTTGTCTTGTTCTTTTTTGTACTATCCTCTACTCAGGTAATGACTGAAAAGGGTCAGTAGACTAGTTAATTTACATACCCAGTAAATTAATTGCAAAATAAAGATAAAATGAAAAAAATATTATTTATGCATGTTTATATTTGTGAGAGATTATATGTATATTAGTTTCACTGAAAAATGAATCTAAGTCACTTAGCTCCACAGTATGGAGGGATGGAGCCCTAACTGCAATCCAGGCAACCAGAGACTGACTAGCTGCCATGACACTAAAGGAGCCAGGCAGAGAGGGAGATGAATGAAGGTGCATAGCCCACTCAGCCTTGGGGCGTTGTACATACCCAGAGACACACAGGATGTTGCAGTCTCGCTTGTGGTGTCAGCAAAGACAACTGCTTATACTGCAGAGGGACAGCCAGGGCTGCTTGGAGGAAATGCTCCCTGCAGAAGTGATTGGAGCTTTTTGTGGGCAGTCCACTGCACCCCCATCATCAGTACCTTGCCAGGTTTGTACACTGACAGGGCCTGGAGAAATAAAAAAACAAAAAATATATATATTCAAACTGCTCAAGAAGACTGCTTGGATAATTACGTCTCTCACTAGTACCTGGGTTTTACTCTTGAAAAGCTATAAAACCCAGCTTCTAGTGAGTGGAATAAACTGGACAATGCAGACAAGTGTGTCTTATTTTGATATTTTCCTGTTGTCAAGGCTCAGTCTTTCATATGTAGATATCTGGATGATTAATACTGTCAGTTAGCTCTCACCTAGTGATGGAATAAAATGGGCTGGTAGACCAAGAGAGGCACTGATGGTGGGCAAGCTACATGGAAGAAAAAAAATAGCTTGAAAGCACATTGTTGGAAGCTAAATATGAGAACATATTATGTGTGGTGAGAGAAAAACACTGTTTGGAAGCAACTAATGTGGACAACTTTTCCCCACCTTGAAATGTGGGATATGGGCTACTCAACTTCAAAATGGATGGGTCTTCCTACTGTACCCCATTTTGTTTAATTTGACTATAGTGCTGCTTAGTGGTCATCATCCTAAGCTCCCAAAGAACTATAAATCAAGTAACAAAAATTTGATTCACACATATCTTGACTTGCACAAATATGTCCTACATGGCTCCTATACAGAGTCAGATTTGGCAAGAAGATACATGCAAATATTTTGTGTGTGAAATGTCTGCCTAAGCTATATTTAATTTTTTCATCTGAATCTCACTTTTGCCAGGCTATAATATCCAAATAGCATCTACCAGTTTAAGAAATTTTGCAGACCTACTGTTAAACTTTGTTCTTCAGATGTTATCAACATAGTATTACTACATGTCTTGATACTAGTTTTACCCCTACAAGTCAAAGAAAACTATTTATTAAAGTGCATGCCCCTAAATTAATTGCAATTAAATGCATGTTAATTATTTTGCTTCTTGTTGGACATATTATTGCCAAGAAGGTTGTTAGCAGAAAGCTGATTCTTGAAGGGTAAATATGCTCTTTTCTAGATATACAATGATGTGGTTAAAACTATGTCAGCAATAGCATACTAATATGAATGATAGCTGTATGTGTTGTATCATGTTTCTTCATGAATGATATGCATTAATTACACCATATTTTCTTGGCTTGTAATATAAGGAACAGATGTGTGCACTGGTCAAGTTCTGAGAGAGCAAAGAAAAATAGAATGCTAAGATTTTTAAACTGTGATACTTGGATAAACCATGAAGTAAATATATATATATATATATATATATATATATATATATATATATATATATATATATATATATATTTATACTACCAACAAAAAAAAACACCTGAATGTTAAATAAATAAGTACACATTCCAAAATCCAAGCGTCAGCAGAAAGGCAGGTATAATAATGAAGCTCTCCAGTTAAAACATACATCTATTGGAACAAGAGATAGTAAGTTAAGTGCTTTCACAGCTAAAATTGCTTCCTCAGACCTCTTATAGCTGAAAAGATGAAAAGCCACTGTAGTACTTGTGTCTACCTTGGATGGGGGGATACTCTGCACATTTACACTGCATAACTGCTCCTTGCCTTGATTGGACGCATCCATAGTCACTATATGGGGGAGTGAGGTTCAACAAGTATGTCACAATTTGAAATGTCTCTGGCTGACTGTGATGGCCCTGACACATTTGTCATACCTCTCAACCTCAGATCAAGAAATCTGGACAAAGCCATATATGGAAGCGAGACAAAGGCCCAAAACTAAGAACAATTTTTAAATATTGCTCTTATAAACTTAGAAAGATAATAGAATAGTAGGTCTAGCATTAGTATGACTTTTCTGAAGGGTATGAAATCTGAAACTCAAATGTCTGTCATTATTTTCTAACTTCAGTCTTAAATGATTTGCCACTAATTTGCCAAAAAAAAAAAAACAAAATTGTATGAAAAACGGACCAAAAATGTGATGCAAAAATATAAAATATCCACACAATACAGATGGGAACCTGCCAAATAAGGGACACTTTTTTAATATTAGTTCTGCTATCTTGAGCAGCTGACAAAATAAAAGAATCTACATGCATTTCTAAAATAAAAGTAATCTATAACTCTGATTATTATGGTTATTTATTAATTGTAAACCCTCCACGTTTTCTTCCAAAACTGCCATTTTGCAGAGGGATTATTAGGGGAAGAGCAACATTTTGAGCCAAAATCAGGGGCAGTTGAGAGGTTTCGATAAGCATAATTCTATAAAGCAATTTATTTGCACATACCTGTCAGCCTGTTAATGTAGGAAATCTGGACAAGGCCAAATATATTGGGGGAACATATAAACAGTACTAAAAATTGCTCTTGTATAAACTGAGACAGTTGATTGAATAACAGGTCTTGCTTTAGCATGCATTTTTCTGAAGGTTATGAAGTCTGAAACTCAGTGTCTGTCACTATTTAGTGACTTAATTCCTAAATGATTTGCCAGAAAACCATACATTTTATGAGGAACAAACCAAAAATAAGAAGCAAAAATCTATTCATTCTGCAAAAATCTGGACAGTTGACAGGTATAGTTCAGCCAGAGCTGTCTTTGAGTTTGCCACCTTTTCACCCTCACAAAATTATGGTCAAATGGAGCTTCCACCCCTGCAGCCATTCCAATGTACCATTATTTGGCTATTTCACCCCATTTAGCATAAACACTAAATGTGCATACTGCTTTACTTCTGCGATGATTTGATCTTCATTTGAAAGTTTTATTTTGCATTTTACAGCACAAACACTAATAGATATCTGCTAAGCAAAGCAGTGCAGTCTCACAATGAAAACAGACCTAGCATTGAAACTTCTCTGCCCTTGAAAGTCACATTTATTGAAACAGCATTGAAACCCACATTCAAAGAAAATACATTTGCCAGTGGCAGATAAAGATTAACTTTGAGCTGTTTTCAAATCACAGGCCCCTTGCATACGAAACATGCACATGCTCTTTGATACACCTTCCTGACTGTATTAAATGATATTCCTTATATCATACAGTCCAGCTTTAGAGGGCATTTTAAATTTATTGGTATGAACATTTTTCCAGTACACAATGAAACAAATTGCATGCACCAATAATAACAAAACTGCCCAATTCAGAACATTTCCATCATAGACGTCTACTCAGACTTCTACAGTCCAGCAGTATCAGTAAATATGCACAATCTCTGAAGAAGTAAAAGTTATCTAAATAATTCCACATTAAAGAGATCTGTAACTAATGAAGAGGTTGCTGCTAGCAAACAACTTTATATTTCATTGTTTCATCTACAAATAAAGTGCCTGTTGCCCTTGAGGAATAAATTGCCTATGTTACACTAAAAAATTATAAGCTAGTAATATTGCAATAGGGAATGGATGGCAAACTGATAACAGGTTCATAGTCACTAGGTATCTTCGCCAAAAAAGGACTGCTGCACAGTACAGTATCAGCAATGCATCTACCTACGGTGGGAGTAGAACAAACAGCCTTCTGCATCAAAACCAAGTACACTACCTGTTGTGCTATTAACAATACAAGCAAACTTAGCATAAGCAGCGCTAAACTTTTGCAACCCTGTGGCTCTCATCTCCTTGTAAAATCTACTCAACACTCAGTTGTATCTCTGAACTTTGCAGCAGAAGAAACCAAATTTATTGGGGGTGGGCCAAAAACCAGGGACACATTTTAAACATTGCTTGTATAATGTTTGAAAGTTGCTAGAATAAAATGCTGTGTTACCACCATACATTTTACTGCCAAGTCTTGAACCCAGCACCCTGGGCAAAACAGTCAGAGCAACATACCACTATGCCAAATCAGCTGCTGTGTGAAAGAAAGGAAGACTAAAACTTAAATGGCTACCATTTAGTGAATTCAGTTCTCACCATAGCTGTCAAATTCTTAGCACAAAATACCTGAACAAAGTCAATAATGGGAGAATAGAGCCCCCAAACATAATCGGTGAATTCAGTTCTCACGGTGAATTCAGTTCTCACCATAGCTCTCAACCTCTTAGCAAAAACACCTGGACAAAGCCAGTAATGGGGGAATACAGCCCCCAAACATATTCAATGAATTCAGTTCTTACCATAGCTCTCAACCTTAGCATAAAAAACCTGGATGAAGGCAATAATGGGGGAATAAAGTCCCCAAATTAGGGATAAATTTCAAATATTCATCTTATAAACTTATAAAATTGCTAGAATAAAAGGTTTTGTGTTACCATGTACTTTCTGAAGAATATGAAGTCTGAAATTCAAATGCTTGTCATTTTTATTTAACATTTGTTAACCAGGAAAGTCTGACTTGGAACAAAAGCCAACTTTCAGCAGTGGCCCAGGGAGAAACACTCCAGACACATATCTTTGTAAGATGGGAGGACACCCACAGAAAGAGGACTTGCAGACTCCACACAGAAAGCACCCCAGCTAAGAGCCAAGCCAGAGAACCTGCAACTGTTAGGCAACAATGCTACCACTGCAGCACTGCACTACTGACTGTGTAAAGACACAAAAATACAGAAGCCACAGATTTTAAGAGGAACAGAACAGAATGAATATGAGGCAAAAATATGCCATTTTTTTACAACTAGTGGTAGGTAGGGAATTCAGGCTTTTGCCACCTGGGCCCAAGGTACAGGGTTCAAGCCTCACAACTGGAGCATTTTACACACACACGTCTGATAGGCAGCCCAGCAGTCCATAAAACAAGAGCAAGTCCAAATCTATACCATCTAAAAAAGCCCACAATGAGAGCAAGTCCTTCCCACGACAGCAAAGCAAGTTGCAGTCTGATCCCCCTTCCAGTCTATGCATTTGTAACTGCATAGACTTCTGGGATAGTACTGCTGAATGCTCTCTTCCTAATCCAGACTATTGGTGAGACAGTGTGGATACTGTGCGCATGCTCCAGACTGGTTCACCAGCAGTCTGGAAGTGCTGCGAGTGCGCATGAGCGATGTTCTGCGACTCATGTTTGATGTTTATTAGTTTTTATTTTATTTTCCTTTTTGTTTTACAGCTGGGGGGGACTGCAGTCCTGCATTCGAATAGCGCGAGCTGCTCCTGATATATATATATATATATATATATATATATATATATACACACACACACGTATATATATATATATATATATATATATATATATATATATATATATATATCTATATATATATATATATATATATATATATATATATATATATATATATATAAAACTCTGTATCCTATATTAGGCAAATATAATTTGCTATGCTTTAAGAATTAGTTAGAAAATGATCTCAGAAAGAAATGTAACTGAGCACTGTCTCTCTGCACTTAGGTACAGAATCACAAAGCATTGCCTGCTAGTTTAACTCTGCTAGTGTGCACATCATAAGAAATGTAAACAAGTCTTTGCAGAAGGCTGAATTTATAGTGAGCAGTATTTATTCACCATTGTCCGTTATTCTTATTGCAGTGCTTTTATGTATTTATATCATTACTGCTTTGAGTACTCTCTGTTTGTTCATTATTCTACTGCAGGGTTCAGTGCTGCATTAATATGAGCTCTGAAACCTTTTAGATGACTCAGGCTGTTTGCGGCTGTGGTTGGAGGGTTGGTTATCACAGTATGAGATGTTACCCCCCCATTCCCTAAAGGACAGTAAAAGCAGTGACAACTTGAGCTTATTTGATGTTCATTAACAATTGGTCTTCTGTTTATATATAACCCTGAATGGCTATATGTACTGCACCCTCTTGTTTGAGGTTATATGAAATAAATATTGAACAGATGAAGACAATGCTTGTAATAAATCAGTAGATTCTGTGCCATGAATGTAAACAACCACCCAAGATAGGTGCAGCAGTCTCTTTGTGCCATTAAGTTCTGCATTTTTATGTAAAAGACCTGAGCAGTCCTGTATCTTCTTATTGTATAATGCAGAGCCTTTTATTAATTTTCCTTGCTTTTGATTGATTTTTAACATACTACAGAGAACTAACAGAACATGAAATCTGCTTTACTTTACAGAAATGATAAGACTTGTGGCATTTCAAAATGCACGGAAAGTAGAAGTGCTGCATTAGTAGCAAAATGTGTGGTCCTCTGACTGAGGCGTACAAGGCACTGTGAGGAAAATCACAGCAGCAGATTTACACTGTATTATGGATCTTCTGTTAAGCAATGCTTATGCTTATGGGGGAAGTGGAGTTCCCAATTCTCATAACAGAAGAACGGCCTGCATACTAAATTGTGTCAGATTTGGCATGTTAGAAGTAGGAGGACGTATTAGGGAATGACAGAACTAAGGATGGATACAGCTGTGGACACCTAGAGAGGAGGAGGAGCAGCTTATTTGGCTGAATATTACCTGTGCAAGTTGCCATGTCTGTCCAAATTACCTAAATATATTTTCTTCTAAACAGTCACTGTAAGTGGCATTACATGTTGAGGTGCAACCCCCCCCCCCCGACAAAGCTCATGAGTTCATTATATAAAGATGTGGGGTACCTCGCATAAGAAAAATGCAGCTGAGGATTTCACTAATGTGTTTTTGTCAGTAGAAAATGCATTTTGTAATATAATATTTTGATCTAGAACTCTTCAGCATGTTTCACACAGATACAGTAAACCTTAGATTGTTATCATCAAAAGATCATTGGGTTATTGTGGTCATTGTTTCAGTGCATTGGAACTGGCTATGTAATACATTAAAAGCAAAGCCTAGTAGTGTTTTCTAATTTTTACGTTTGTGCTGTGCCTTCGCTATCACCCCCTGAAATTGTTCAGCTTGCTGGTATGTCAGTTTTCTTTATCAAAGCTCTTTCAGTTGGTATGTAGAGAAGGTTGGCTTTCCCTTAGTAGATCTTAAGTCTGCATAGTTTTTACATCTGAGTCCTATCTATTCTACCTCTTCCAGAAGTTTTCAGTTTGCTGGTGTCGGAGTGTTTTTGGCTAAAGCTGTTTCAGTAAGTATATAGAGACAGCTGGCTTTCTAACACAATCTGCCTTTCTTTATTACATTCATTCACAATATACTAGCTAATCAATCTTTCATTCTCAATCATTATTTTTTTTTTCTTTTCTGTCCTCTCATCTCTTATCCTTGATAAAGGTCTGTGCCAGCCCCTAGATATCAAGCAACCACATCTCTCCCTCCAAATGTGCATTATCTCCGAATGTGAGGGCAGTCTGTCTAAGCAAGCTGAAAAAACAAAGGATATCTGTACTGAGGTTTAGAAAGTTTCTCAACCTACATTAATAGCCCTGTATGTTATTGTTTTTTAGATTACTGCTACAAATATTCTTAAGTCCTCTCAAATAATTTTATTGGCATTTGGCCTATAGATGTACTGACCACCATAGGAAGTCACATGTGGTGTTGGACATACTCAACACTGACCACTCAACCATGATCCCAGTTTAATAGTGCCTTTTTCACATATCATTTGTCTGTTTGTTACTCTGCCATTAATAGTGCATCAGTCACCCCCAACACACACTCTCTGTCTTCTCTCTAGTTTCTCTAGTTATGCCGCTGTAAGATATATTTACTTTACCTGCATAGAGAGAAATTTCATTTAACAATAATGAGGATAACCTATAAGTTGTTAGAATATTGCAAACACCACTAATAAAAGTTAATCTGAATAAAAACAATGTTCTAAGTCAGGATATCTTCTCAGATTGATTTTTTTTATCAGACTATAATATTGCTAGGTGTAACCAGCTCCAGTCACCCTCATTGCACTTGAGTTCATTCCACTTCCCTACCCTTCTCTCATATCCCATCCACCCATATTCTCTAAACTTATTTCTCACCTTAGTCCCACCCTTAGAAACATACTACCAATCTGCATTGAATTCCTACTGTCAAAACCTACCTAACCAATAACAACCTCTTACATCACCAAATTACTACAATTGACTGATACTTTGGTAGCATAGTTTTATAGGTGGGCAGTGCACAAAAACTTCCTCCACAAAACCTAACCAACAAATAACATTGGTTTATGGCTCTTTATTACTGTAACTGACAATACCTGTTCTAGACTCTTCATTTAAAGATGATTTCCTTTAAAACATCACATACCCTGAACTCCCCACTCCCCACCATGATATAATGTCTCACTCTAACCTCTGACATATTTGTAATTATTAACTAACTCTACATCTTACCAAATACAACTGCATGAATACTCCACCTACTATGAAAAGAAACATAGCCCCTCACCCAGCCTGTTTAGTATAGGTCCCCTCTTGTACAAAAATGTAACCTTATTAAACTTAAAATATTCCATACCTTCAAAAAGGTTCAGAGGAACTTTCACCACAAAAGCTCAAACAACACATTTGTATAAGTGTACTACTGAATTTACTGCTAGCAGTTGACAATCATCTCAACCCTGGACCCTCAAAACACCAGTTTTCTTCACAAATAATACATCAATCCTGCCTGAAAACCAAAACAATAAACTCAGGCTATTCCATATGAACATCAGGAGCATTGAGAACAAAATTCCAGAACTACATGCATGGATAAAATCTCACTCCCTGATATATTAGCAATAATAGAATCTTGGCTAAAGTTGAATAACAATAACACAGAAATCCTCTCTTCCCTCTGCTTAACATCCTCAGAGCTGACAGATTAAACAAAAAGCAGGAGGAGGAGCAGTAATGCACCACAGTGGCATAAACCTGTCACCTTTTCTATCTCCTGTACCCTCCTTCCTCAATGCCAAACTACTTATAAGTAACCTAGAACTAAATGCAGCAAAATAACGTGTGGCAGCCCTTTATACCCCACCTAGAAATAATATCAGCACATTGGAGGACATCCTATCCTGACTATCTGATAATGTAAACACAGAGACAATTATACTAGGCAATGTTAATATCAACTGTTGAAGTCTCATCTCTGAGATAATGACTTCTAGTACAAACCAATACAATTTCTCCCAAATTATCAGTGATCCTACTAAAATCAACCTGAAAAAATGGTAAAACCACCACCCTAATCTGGTTATTAACAAATCATTCTAACAATATAAGCTCCTATAGCACCTCAGTAAGCATACTTTGTGACCATCTGCCCATTTCAATGATATTAAACAATTCTGTGCTGCATTTATTTATTCCTTTGAATTTATCACTGATTTTCAGCCTGCAGTTGTTAAAGAAACTCCATCAGTTTTGTAAAGTTTTTGTGCATTGTGAACCTTTCTCAGCATTATTGAACTTATTTCCAAGGATTCCTGATGTTGCATTGTGAGACACACAGATGTTTCACTCACTAGGCTGGACTAGGAGAATGTTACAGCCAGCTGTCTATCAGGTGCCAGGATCCATCAGATCACACATGCACTCAAGTCTCTAAACAACAAGTACAATTATGACTTCGTCATTGTTCATGTTGGTGTGAATGACTTGAGATGTACCTCACTGGACTATATGAAGAGAGACATGACTGAGTTCTCTGAATATGCATACCAGGCAGGGATGCCTGTAGCCTTGAGCAGCATTCTACCCTCACCTAGGATGATAACACAATATAAACAAAAAATTATTGACTTTAACAATTGGCTTAGTTTCTGGTATTGTTCTTTGGGGATCCAGTTCATGTCAGCCTTGGATGACATGATTGATAGACCATGCTGCTTTACCAGAGATGGTCTTCACCTGTCACCTCTTGGCTTTCAGTTACTGGCTAAGGCACTTGCCTGCCCCATAGTGCCTTTTTTTAGGCAAGGCCTCAAGAACAAAAGTTCTGAAATGAAAATGTCACTCACAAATGCATTAAGGATTATGCTGCTAAATGCTAGCAGTTTAAATCAGAAACTGCACTCTGTGTAAGCACCCTTCTTCCTGGAGGATGTTGATGTCTGTGCAGTCAGAAAATCTTGGTTCGGGGCCACAGAGAGTACCCTACCTTGCAAGGCTACAATACCTTCCACACTTTCAGACCACAAAATGAACGTGTGAGAACCAAAGGTGGAAGAGTATCTATCTTCATCAAAGATAGATACACCTCTAGACTGGTCAGACAGGAAAACTGCATGGAGTTACTCCAGGTTCAACTAACTGTAAGACCCCCCCTTCAAGTCATCGTTAGTTATGGGCACCCTTCAATGAACCAAGTTACCAACTTAAGTAAATCAAATTGCAACCAAACAGTCTAGACATGGGCGATTTTAATCAACCCTCCATTGACTGGGAAACTTATATGAGTACCAATATGCATACACAAAGGTTCCTAGACTTTGCTAACGCTAATGCCCTGGAACAAATAGTATGCAACCCCACAAGAGACACAAATATTCTCACCAACATGGGTGACCATTGAACCACCTCAATTATAGGACCCTCACTGGTTAAATCTGATCACAAATCAGTCACATTTGAAGTAGCTAAAATTAGGTTAAAAAATTTTACCAAAGCTAATTATAATCTCCTGAGGGATGGCATAAATAACTTCCAAGCTCTTGTTCCTACTGATGGCATTGACAACTATACTAAGGTATACACAAATGGCTTGTACAAACACTTATACGTATGTATGGACACAACAGTACCTGATAGGATCAAAACAACATCCTCAAGGAAAAACAACCCTCCCTGGTGGACATCCAGCATTAGTAAGTTATACAAGAGGAAGAAGTTGCTGTCTAAGAATATAAAAGAGAGGTCCCACCATCCTCTGCCTGAACAAACAAATAAAACAATTTGTAAAATCCTCTAAGGGCAATTTAAAAAAAAATTAGCAACCACAGCTAAGGATAACCATAAGGCATTCTTCAACTATATCTGTAAACTAAAAGGTAGGACCAGACGGGTGCTGAACTAGTCATGGATGACATCACGCACACTGATCCTGTGAAAATAGCTAACCCGTTAGCTGACAGGTTTGGCAAAAATTTCAAGCCCCTCCCCCCCCACGTCTCCTCCAAACATTCTGGAAAGCATTCCCTCTACATCTCCCTCACCTTGCATCTCCAAAGAGCAAGTCAAAAATGCTGTCTCCAAGGCCAAAAGCACAGCCTCTATGGGACGGATGGCATCCCAGGTTGCATTGTAAATGGTCTAAACCATCAGTTAGCAAATCCATTAGGTACCCTCTTCAAACTCAGCTTGACTACTAGTTTTGTCCTTGCTGAATGGAAAACAGCAACTGTCACACCCCTTCATAAAGGGGGCACAGCAACAGACCCTGGGAATTACAGACTCATAAGCTTAATTAGCCTTATCTGTAAGGCCATGGAATGAATCATCATGGATAGGATATAGGTAATCTGCAAACCCTTGATCCGACATAGTTTCGTTTTGTCAAAGGCAGGTCATGCCTGTTAAACCTGGTGGATTTCTATGAAAATGCTTCCAGAGCCATAGACAAAGGCAAATCTGTGCATACAGTCTACCTTGACATAACCAAGGCCTTCAACACAATCCCATATTTGGGCATAATTGATAAATTCTCCCAGTTGAATATAACCTCTTATGTCATCAGGTGGGTTGCTAACCGGCTCACCGTCTGATCACATTAAGTCAAAGTTGGGGACTAGCAGACCTGTCACTAGTGGGGTTTCACAGGGGTCAGTACTGGGCCCCCATTGTTCAGGCCAAAACAGAGGGGCTGTGGCTGACTAAGTTTGCTGATGACTGCAGATTAGGTGCAATCACTGAATCCCCAAACAATGCTAATATACTTCAACAGGGACTTACACAAACCACTGATTGGTACCAAAGCCATGGACTCAAACTCAGTGCTAAAAAATGCATTATCACCCCCTTCAGTAAAAATGATATCCCTGCAGACTATCATATAAATAATAATACCCTAAGTAACAACTCAGTGGTGAGAGACTTGGGAATGCAAGTTGACTTTAGCCTATACTTTGACCACAATGTGTCTGATGTGGTAAGGAAGGCATTCTATGTCACGTACCTCATTAACAAAGGCATTGCCTCAAGAACAAAACTTCTCTGCACTCGATCCTCATAAGGCCAATAATTCTGTACAGTGCTCTCTTTGGGATGTACCTTACCAGACAACTGCAACAACTTGAGAGACCTCAGAGATTTCTAACCAAGAAAATTCAGGGACTCCAGCACATCATACACTAACAGACTGAAGTTACTATCACTATACTCAGTAACATACAGATTACTTAAAGGAGTCTTGTGCCAGGCCTACAGAGCAATCTCAGATCCAAACCTAATGGAAATGCTGCACATCCACAAGTCAAATGGGACAAGGGTCACCTGCTCCATTGACTTTAACCTGACCTATGACATAACTGGGACCTGCTGGAGAGACAGATATGTCTCTCAGAGGTTGCCACTCCTCTGGAATAGGCTACCAATTCACATAAAACAGAGCCCTTCTATGACTTTATTTAAGCGTAGCCTGGATGACTGGATGGGAAACTATAAATTCTTGCCAGGGATTTCAACTATGACTCTCCTAGATATGGGCAGTCATTGCTAACTAAGATCTCAAGTTCAAGAAAGATCCTTTATAATTTGTTTCTTAGTATTATATTGGGTATGCATGGTTAGGCTATTAAATACCATTGGGTCAGCAGCCTAGTAGCCATCTATGAACCTATGAACTTATGAATCTACACTTCTCCCAAGGAAGGCACATATAAATTCTCTCAGAACATGAACAACTCTGACCCCACAACTGTTTAATACCACACTACAATTTCACAACTGGAACATCCAAAAAATTCCTTCCACTAGATGATGCTGTGGACTATTTTAATAAGGTATTTAAGGAACTTCTAAACAGCATACCCCCCCTACCCCCCCCCCAGGCTTAAAAGACTGAAAAACAACCCTACTCCTTGGCTCATTCCTATTACCAGGAAATCTGGAAATCAATGAGGAACAGATAAAGTCTGGAAGGCATGGCTCAGTAATAAAACAGAAAACAATCTTTGACAATATAAATACTTACAAAATAAAGTCACATGCTAGATAAAACTTGGCAATAAACTTTATCACTTCAGTTTGGAGAATAGCTGCTATAAAAATTCTAGACAGTTCTGGGTCACCATATCTAAAATTCTACATCCTAAATCAAACAGGCAACCAAACCCTCAATCCCCTCTGGAGGAAACAGCTAACTCCTTCAGTGATCACTTAATCTTGGGCATTGGTAAACTGCTTCATAATGATACTCAAAACACATCAACCTCCTGTAGTCTGACCACTTCCCACTCAATCTCATGTCCCACTTCCATTAATATTCACTTTTTTTTCTTTTTAACCATTATCTATCATAACAATCAGGAAATACCTCAAACAAATTAAGCCGAGTACACTTGTTTCAGATGGAATAGCAGCCAGCTAAATTTTTTTTCCAGTATCCATTCTTATAAATAGGTTTATTCAGGATTCACATATTCCATCCTTATGAAAAAAAAATCTCACATCATCCCACTTCACAAGGAAAGTAACTCCAGTGATGTCTTCAACTTTAGACCCATTGCCATTCTCTCCCCTCATTTGAAAATCCTTGAAAAATGCATTCATAATCAATTAATGACTCATTTGTAAACTAACAACCTCCTTACTCCCTCACAGCATGGTTTCAAAACAGGGTACAGCACTATTTTCAAATTGATTACCTTAATTAATTAATTATAGGAAAAGCCTGAGTACATAACAGCTTGTTACATAACAGCTTGTTTCATAGCATTGTTTTATGGTCTGATGAAGCGTACAGGAATACACGAAAGCGCTCACCACTAATAAATTCTTTGTTTTATTATAAGTCGTGCAGAGTCCGGAGTTTATGTTTTATCACAATTTAGTTTTTTGCTAACTACGGCCTTTTAGTTGTGGTGGATTTTATTTTTATACAGTACTTTTTCGCATATTTCTACCACAACGCACGACATGTCTACTGTTAATGTGGAACTTGACTATGTGCCAGAACCGAGGATGCCTAGAAGAAAAGAAATGTGGACTACACTTCTAAAAGATGGACTTAATCCTTTATTGGATCTGGACTTGAAAGTACCGAATGGTAATAATGTAGAGATTAGCAATGATAGACTTGAAGCTTTTAATGACAAGATAAAAACACTAGAGAATGACCTGTATAAATATCAACGCCTTAATTGGCAAAGAAAACATATGGAAGCCTGCATACGCTTCAAACTAATTCCAAGAGGAATGCGCATACTCTGTATGCCTTCCTATGGTGATACTCATCCCCAGTTGCTTAAGCGATGGCAAGAAATAAATTTAGAGGCTAGTATGCAGTATGTTAAGCTAATAATTGATTACTTCAGTCCTGTTGAGAGTGAATTATATTCCAAAATCAACAACTTACAAAAAGAACTTATTGAAGGCTTTACTGATGATTGTTACCAAAGGAGAATGGATAGCTTGTTTAATCAAGTTAGTTCATATGCCCTTAGGTTGCAGCAAACCAAACAAAAAAAGCTGCAACGCGACTTTGAAGATTTTACTTCGGGCAATGTCTTTATTTGGCCGAGGAGAGAACTCATCAATACTAATACCCGTATGCAGGCTCCAAACACGGCGCCGTTTGATGACACCATCATAACGGTCACAGAACCGGCATCTACAACCACTAGAGGGAACCAGGAGGACAGCTCGAGAGAAAACTTCGTTACACCACCAGAAGGTCCTGCCCTAGCCACAATCGAAGCAGCTACATCAACTCCCCTTCCTAACCAGGAGGCATACCGCAACAAGCTTTGTCATAAAAATCTAGGAGCAATCCCAAAAGATGAAAGCAAAGCTTTTTTACCGTTTCCGATAAAAAAGCTAATGCCAGTAAGAGAACGAAGAAACAGCTGGACCAAGAAAAGAAAGCTATCCGAAGACAGCGAAGCGTTCCAGAGAAGGAGATACCATCAATGAGAAACCAGCTTGTTTTCAATATGTCCAGGTATGTACTTTCCGCTTTCGATCAAGAAGTTCTTAATAAGGGACTGTCCTTTGTCCCGTCGCAAAGGAGCATGCTCCCAGAAATATTGAAAGACCTTAGATTGTTTGGGCGCTCGATAGCATTAAAAATCTTTTTTAAAGCCAAGTCAACAGAAATTAACGTTGTTGATACAGACAGTTTCCAGTTTAAAAAGAAGAGCAGCTTTCATCCCGTTATACCTGGACATGTCGAATTGTTTATTGAACTATGTGAAAAGGATTTATATGACTATTTTAAGAATAATAATAGAAAGTGTATGTTTTTTAACATGTCAAGTGATTTACATTCATCCTTGCACAGTTTGATAAATAATGACAGTTTAGTTTTCAGACCAGTGGATAAAGGAGGTGGGGTTGCCATCTTCGATAAAGTAACATACCAAGATTTAATGTACAACATGCTAAGTGACCAGACCACTTATAAAGAGATAAACAACCTTGAGCTATCTAAAATCTTAGCCAGAGTCAGGGATGACATATATGATCTTCTTATGTGTGGCCAGGTAACAGAAGAACTGTATGATTACTTTAATGTCGAAAAACCTTTTTTACCGGCCATTAAAGGCCTGCCAAAAATGCACAAAGAAGTGATACCCCCCCCATTAGACCGATAGTAGCCAGTGAAGGATGGCTAACTGAAAAGATGTCAGTATATTTAGAGAAAACTTTAAGACCGATAGTCAATGTAATTCCAAATATTTTAAAGGACACTTATCATCTTTTGGAGTCCCTAGAATCCTTAGATAAAGATTTGATCAAAGGACAACATTTATTAGTTACTTTAGATGTAACTAGCCTCTTTACTTCCATACCTAACATAGAAGGAATCCAGGCAGTGAGAGAATTCCTATCCTCACACACACATCTTAAGAATAATGACATCATTCTCCTTTGTCAGTTATTAGATTTAGTTCTCTATAACAATGTATTTTGTTTTGAGGAACGTACCTTCTTGCAGATATCAGGGGTAGCCATGGGCACCCCAAGTGCGAACACTTATGCCAACTTAGTGATGCATAAGTGGGAAAGGGACTTTATTTTCACTCATCCATGTTACAAAAAAATCTTGGCTTACTACCGTTTTGTGGACGATATTTTATTGATTTGGGAGGGTTCTAAAGAAGAATTTTTAGAATTCAAAAAATATTTGGAGTCCACAACAACGTACTTGAAATTCTCAGCCCACATGTCATATGAGGTAGTAAATTTTCTGGATGTAAGCCTCAGTATTATTAATGGTAGGCTAAGTTCAACCCTATTCAGGAAAGCTTGCTGGAGAAACTCCATTTTGTGTTATGACAGCATGCACCCTCGGCATGTTTTTAAAGGGATAGTTAAGAGCCAATTCCTTAGAATATCCAAGATATGTAAAAACAGAGAGGATTTAGTCCGTGAAGCAGACACACTAGAAAAAATCTTTGGTGATAGAAAGTACAATGAAACAATGGTGAAAAATATTAGAACTCAGGTCCTAGAAGAAGAGAAAAGTATAATTCTACCTTCAGTCAATAAGTCCACCTGTCAGGTTAAGTATATGAATCCAACTAGTCAAAGAAAAACGTTGAGTTTCATGACTACATACACAAATGACAATATGAACATTAGGAGAATTATTAATAATAACTGGAAGGTGCTAATTTCTGACCCTTTTACACAACAATTGGTAGGTGCAACTCCCCATTTTGTCTATAGGAGTAATCAAAATCTTAAGAGAATGTTATGTGACAGATCTGGTAGAAAGGTGCAAGTTCTTACAGAGAATGCAGGCACTTACCCTTGCCATAGATGCAGTTACTGCAAATACATTACAAATGACCAAATCTTTATACACCCAGAAATCAACTATGTCTTTAAACCAAGATTTTTAGCAACTTGTGAGAGTTCAGGTCTGATTTATTTGGCGAATTGTGCAAAATGTCCAGCTTTTTATGTCGGCCTGACTAAACGGAAACTTAAAAACAGGGTGTATAATCACACCTATGACATTAAAAAACAGAATGAGCTAAATGCCTTAGCGAAGCATGTATTGAACTGCCCGGGACATTCTTTTGTTTTTAGAGTATTAGAAATAGTTGAACCTAGTTTCAGAGGAGGAGATTACATCAACTTATTGGAACTTAAAGAACTGAAATGGATTTTCAGATTAAAAGGGCATCATTTTCCAAGCCTGAACCTCTATGTCTCTATTAAACCCCACCTTAATGCACGAAGGTAGTTAGTTTAAAATAATGCAGTTTAGCTTACATATTTCAGTTTTAATTTCTAGAATTTCATCCCACCCAGTGTAAGGTCTAAATATTGGTATTGCATTTGTCAGAAAAGGTACAATTGTTAGTGTCTTTCATTTAAACAAATATCCTGCTAGTTCACATATTTTTATCTCCTCGGTTGTTTCAGAACTTTAAAGTCTTATAGTGTATTAAAGTATAAGAAATGTATTTTAGAAGGGTTTTTAACAATTGTACATACAGAATTTTTAGAGCAGACTAGATTCTGAAATGCTCCTGAAAACATTTAAACTATTGTTACATGTTTTCCAATGAATTGGCTATTATTGTATTTATATTTATATATATATCCATATTAATATTCAATACTTAGTCTATGTATTCACACTTTTAGATGTTTATATTTTTATATAGTGTTATAAATCTAGATTAGGAAGTTTGTTCTTTCCCCAGGTTCCTACTTCCTCCCCCCCCCCCCTTTCCTTTTTCCTTTTCCCTTTCTTTCATAAATTCAACAAATGATTTATAGTTGAAGCTTTTAGAAAATGATATGTATTTATCATATTTACATGTCTTCAACGTCTTTCTAAGCCAGAGGAGAGCTGGATAGTTTATATAGCCTATGACTAGAAATTATTTTGATGTTTAAGTAACTTTGTAACAATGAACTCTTCAGAATCAAGTTTATATAATGTTTTAAGTGAACTGCTCTAACCAAGGTTTTTAAAGTCTAATTAGTCTCATTTAAATAATTGATTTAAATTGATTACCTTAATTAATTAATTATAGGAAAAGCCTGAGTACATAACAGCTTGTTTCATAGCATTGTTTTATGGTCTGATGAAGCGTACAGGAGTACGCGAAAGCGCTCACCACTAACAAATTCTTTGTTTTATTATAAGTCGTGCAGAGTCCGGAGTTTATGTTTTATCACATTATATTGGGTATGCATGGTTAGGCTATTAAATACCATTGGGTCAACAGCCTAGTAGCCATCTATGAACCTATGAACTTATGAATCTACACTTCTCCCAAGGAAGGCACATATAAATTCTCTCAGAACATGAACAACTCTGACCCCGCAACTGTTTAATACCACACTACAATTTCACAACTGGAACATCCAAAAAATTCCTTCCACTAGATGATGCTGTGGACTATTTTAATAAGGTATTTAAGGAACTTCTAAACAGCATACCCCCCTACCCCCCCCCCCAGGCTTAAAAGACTGAAAAACAACCCTACTCCTTGGCTCATTCCTATTACCAGGAAATCTGGAAATCAATGAGGAACAGATAAAGTCTGGAAGGCATGGCTCAGTAATAAAACAGAAAACAATCTTTGACAATATAAATACTTACAAAATAAAGTCACATGCTAGATAAAACTTGGCAATAAACTTTATCACTTCAGTTTGGAGAATAGCTGCTATAAAAATTCTAGACAGTTCTGGGTCACCATATCTAAAATTCTACATCCTAAATCAAACAGGCAACCAAACCCTCAATCCCCTCTGGAGGAAACAGCTAACTCCTTCAGTGATCACTTAATCTTGGGCATTGGTAACTGCTTCACAATGATAGTCAAAACACATCAACCTCCTGTAGTCTGACCACTTCCCACTCAATCTCATGTCCCACTTCCATTAATATTCACTTTTTTTTCTTTTTAACCAGTATCTATCATAACAATCAGGAAATACCTCAAACAAATTAAGCCGAGTACACTTGTTTCAGATGGAATAGCAGCCAGCTAAAATTTTTTTCCAGTATCCATTCTTATAAATAGGTTTATTCAGGATTCACATATTCCATCCTTATGAAAAAAAAATCTCACATCATCCCACTTCACAAGGAAAGTAACTCCAGTGATGTCTTTAACTTTAGACCCATTGCCATTCTCTCTCCTCATTTGAAAATCCTTGAAAAATGCATTCATAATCAATTAATGACTCATTTGTAAACTAACAACCTCCTTACTCCCTCACAGCATGGTTTCAAAACAGGGTACAGCACTATCACAGCTCTTTTAAAACATCATCAGCACTATTAACCTGGCCAGAGACAAAGGCCAACTAGTTTCTGATGTGTTTCTGGATCTGTCCAAGACCTTTGATACCATTTTCAATAGCCTTTTTCTAGAACAATCCTCTTCACATGGCCTATCAAACATTTCCACTAACTGGTTCTTCAGCTACCAGTCCAATAGACCTCAGTTTGTTAACTGGATTAATTCTTACTCATCCTTCCTACCCATCAAAGCAGGTGTTCCTGAAGCTTCCATAATAGGTCCACTGCCTTTTAACATATTTACAAGCAACCTACTGTCCGCCAAATGTCAAACATCCCTCATATAATATGCTGAAGACTCCACATTAATCTGTTTTGCTAGTAATACAATTATTCTACCACACAGCATCCAAGAGTCATTTTCATCAGTTGAAGCTGGCACTATAACTCCCAGCATCTACTCAAAGCAAGGCTGCTAGTATTCCTCACAAAAACCCTTACACACCTAAGAGAAAATGTCTTATCTTAATAACAGTGTCTGATAAAGCCCCTATAGAAGTCATCCCCCATACCAAGCTACATGGAATTTGACTTACATGTGCAACAGGGTATCAAAAAAAACAAAAAAAAAACATGAAAATTAGTGGTTCTCTATAGAACAAAAAATATGTAACTGATTCATCCAGGAAACTCATGGCCCCTATATTCCTACTCACCACTTTACTATATGGTTCCACAGTACTGACTAACATTCCATCCAAAATAACCTAAACAAGTGTTATAATAAAGTAGCAAAATTTGCACTATCTCATCAAACAGAATCCATTACTGCTTATTCGTAAAACAGCTTGATTTGCTTGAGTTACCCAAGCAACTCACTTACACACAACTACTTCTAGTCCACAAATTAATATACAAACCAGAACAAAGCAAAGCCCTGCTTGACTCATTGCACACATTCACCCCTGCTTGGCCACTTTAATCTGAAACCAACATCCTCCTCACTGTCTACAAAAGCACACATGTCGGCAGGAGTCTCTTTCTATTCTAGCTACGTAGGCCACTCCTGCAACTCTATCCCCTCATCCCTATAAACATAATAGCAACCTATCCAATTTTAAGACCAATGTAAAAAAAGTATTTATCTGACACCTGGAACTGTACATGCACAACTCTCAAAACAGATGCATGACCACCTGCTCACTATAACTATGCCTTTTTCACTCTAAATCCACATATCTTTGCAAGTAGTAATGGCCCAACATCAAAAAAGCTCTCACTTTAATGATACCATACTACAAATACATGCTCTTCTACTGCTTTAACCAACACTTACTATTGTTTTTTTTCCTCTCATGTGTCCTTCCACAACATTCTCATCTTTCTAATAACTCTCTCTCCATTCCCTCATCTCATTCTATCCATCTGTCTTTTTTCCCAGCAGAATACTATATTATTTTTTAGCTTCATATGTTATTAGAAATATAGTCAATACTTTGAATAACTATGTATTTGCTTGCTTGACATACATTATCCACTTCTGCAGTGTGTTTTGTTACTTGAATTGCATACTGTATTCTTAATACTTCTATAAATGTATTTCAATCTGTGTTTTTATCTGTTGTGGGAATTTTCTCTCCTTGTACATAATTACTTATCAGCGACTGCAAAATGTTTTATGTGTGTTTTTGTTGAGTCTTTCTCCCTATCAAATGTAAAGTATCTAATCTGTTGACTGGATTTCCTCCCATTGTATGTAGTTACTCCTCGGCTGAAAATGGTCCATTGGCTCAGTCAGACTTTACTGGTTATCAGAGGACAAATAAATAAATAAATAACTGTGTTGTGATCTTGCTGTGAGCAGGATTCGTTGAAAAACAGAGAGTATGTTTTAGGTTTGTTTTTCAATATTTTCCCCATTTCATTTTCTTCTGAATCTGGGTACACCCATAACTGTTATGTATAGAGATTAGGGGTGTGGAAGTCTGCTCCCAGATTGAAGGAAGACAGGCTGTCCTTCCTATAAAAATGAGTTGCTTAGAATGTTGTGCAGCATTTGAAGTTTAAATTATTTGACTGCAATAATTTGTAGAATTAGATGTTTCAGATCAAATTCATCATAGTAAATGCTTTTTGCTTAACAATCCTATTCCCCCACAAACAGTATAATAAAACTGATCCAAAAGAGAAGCACAGTAGCAAACCAAGGCTGACAACAAAAATCAGCATAAATCCAGCAGTCACTAAGGCTTATTCAAGCAGCAGAAATAAATGCTAGTTCAAACAATGACTAAATCCGTGCCAAAGACAAGTAAAATCCAAGCAATTTTATTGGTAAGTGCTTTCACCCTGTAAGAGCTTTGTCAAACCATAAGAAACAAACACTGAATAAAATCAAGTCACATTTTATAAGGAAATACGGCTGACATCACTTCCTGTTCCTGATTAAATCTTTTCAGTATGCAGAAATAATACATGTCTATAAAAAATGTATACAGAAATCTATATATATAAACAATATATATATATATATATATATATATATATATATATATATATATATATATATATATATATATATATATATATATATATAAAATATATATAAAAAATACACGTATATAAAGGCAAATATAAAACATTTGTTAACATTCTAAAATATGTATGTTTATCTCACAGTGAGTCCCCTATTCTTAAGAACAGGTTTCAATGGAATTTTGTCATTCAGACCTGGTCTCCTGTCTACTCTAAGTCTGAAAATCCATTTTAATTCCAGTGTTTCAGTGTAATTGCATATATCCCCTAACACTGGGTTCATTGATCTGTATAACTAAGAATACAAATGAATGTGTATTGTCACTGTCTATAATGTGTTTAGAAAATGCATTGAGTGGAGACAGTGGGCCGGATTCACGATGGCTTGCAAGGAGTCTACAAGTAGAGTAAGACTCCATGCAGCCATCATGTCCGACGAGCGATCCAGGAACAGCCTGTAGGGGCATGTAAGAGAGCTCCTAAAACGTCTCCTACACGGACAGGGCTGGGATATGCAAATTACCTCACTTACAGCTGAAAGGCATGCAAATGAGGTAAATTTGCGATCCAGGAAGCACAAACCTGTCCGAGTAGGAGACGTGTTAGCTGCAGAAATGTACTCAGTTGACAACTGAGTACCGTTCTGCAAATAGCACAATGGAAACTTGTCAGCTCCAAATAAAGGTTGCATATGGTTGAGGAAGCATGCCAATGGCCAAATATACGGCCATTGGAAAGTTTCCCCGATGCAAAATTAAAATAAAAAGATTTTTTTTTCGGCAATTTCCGATGTTTAAGCATAGCACAGCGCCGTGCAAATGGGGTGCACTATAAAAATCATAAAATAAAACAATAAAAGCCACAAACGTGGAATTTATGAAAATTGTTAAATGACAATGTAAGGGAATAGCAGGCTGAAGACAACATGGCCACCGAGTAGGGGTTGCTAAGGGGAGAAGCCCAGTCTAAGACATGTAACCAAGCATTAGTAGGCAATCCTATGTAAATGAGTGTTAGGATAGTGAATCGCACTTTTACATAGCAAATGAGCACAGTCAGTGGAGTGTAGGAGTAGGATATGGGGAGGAACAGAGTAGGAGATAGGTGACATCACAAGGGGGATATGTATGAAAGTAGTGAAGCTCATTGGAGCACAGTGGCATGTGTTAGCTGTCAGTTAGACATCATGGAAAGAGGTGTGTCAACAGGTAGGCCAGGGAAAACAAAGAAATGGAAGGTGTATACTGTGGATAACACAAAAGTTTCTTGCTGAGCGGGTATGCGTGCGTGTGCGTGCCTGTAAACTCGAGAAAGACAGAGTGCATGCATGGAAGCATGAGTGCGTGCGTTTAAGCTGGTGTAAGCATGTATAAGGCTGTTGGAAGACCTGTAAACGTGTTTGCGCTGGTGTGCACGTGTTTCAACCCGAATAAGCAAGTTTTAGTCCATCTAAGCATGTGTGCATGCATGTGAGTTGCTGTGAATGTGTTTCTGCTTGTATGCACATCGCTCCCCTGAGGAAACAGAAAGGAAAAAGGAAGCACAACAAATAGTAGGAAGTTACCAGGGAATACTAGTAGAGCTAGCAGGTGCAAACAATCAGAATCAGGCAATTACACAGGCAGAATGCTAGCCCAGCCCAGCACTTAAAACTCTGCAAACCACAGTGCAGTTTGTTTCTCTCAAGAGACACTGCAACACTGGAGTAAGCTACTAGAAGTGAAAACTGAAAAAGCTACACTCAGACAAAAAATGCTAGGGGCTGCCATTGCTGTTATAAGGCGACATATGCAACATGCTGAGGGTGGTGACAATGCAAATGCTGCCGGACAACCCACAGGGAGGAGACGGAGAAGAGTGTACAGGCCCAGGGTCACCTACCAGGGGTTAAATGAGCTGGAGATAGTGGAGCGCTATAGAGTGGACAGAGACCTCCTGCAGCACATTGTTGAGCTGTGCAGGCCATGCCTCACACAAAGAACCAACAGAGGGTAATCCATCCCAGTGGAAACCAAGGTATGTGTTGGCCTAAGAATACTAGCAACAGGTACTTTTCAGAGACCAACTGGTGATATGATGGGGATATCACAGGCATCAGCATCCAGGGTACTGCACCAGTTCCTGGATGCCATGTCAGCACATGTCGATGATCATGTATATTTTCCCAATTCCCATGAGGTATTGGCCAGCAATATGCGTCTCTTCCAGCAAATAGCAGAATATCCTGAGGTAGTGGGTGCAATAGACTGCACGCATATACGCATCAAAGCACCAGCCAGTGAGTGGGGTAGGGCCTACATTAACCACAAGGGATTCCCCTCCATCAACTGCCAGGTCATGTGTGATGCCCAGGGCATAATAATGAATGTGTGTGCTGGCTGCCCTGGAAGCTACCATGATTCCCATATCTGGCATCTGACGCAGCTGTACCAGACATTTGCCAGTGGGGACATCCCACATGGTCACTTAGTGGGGGTTGCTGGCTATGCACTGGAGCCAAAGCTGATGACACCCATCAGAAACGTACACACACCTGAACAGGAACGCCATAATGAGGCACACGCACAAACACGAAATGTAATTGAGCGTGTGTTTGGGTTCCTCAAGTCAAGGTTCCGGTGCCTGGACACATCTGGTGGAGCCTTGAAATACTCACCAACTACATGTACCCAAATTGTCATGGTATGTGCTATGCTACATAATATGATTCTGAGAAAACAGCTGCAGCGGGACCAGCATAGGCCTGAGCCAAACAGCCCCCCCACCAGTGCCAAGGCCATCACAGGCAGAGCATGACTCGGAGAAGGAACAACCTGAGCCTGCCCCAGTAGGCAGAAGGAGGCGTGCCCAGTATGCCTTGGCCTTGGCAAAGAGGCAACGCATAGCACAATCACTGGCTCAGTAGGAACCCTGGAAATGATACCTCTCTCTGACTCGCACATATAGTAAAAGGGATGCCTAACTTGACACTACCTGTTTCCAAACATGTATAGGGAGTGCAGTATGTGTGTCTGACATAGGCAGCCCTGCAGCACCACCTGAGGCATGATTGCCATGTGTTAAGCAATGTAAGGTAGTGCTAAATAGCATTTACCACCATGTTGTATATGCAAACTTGATGACCTTGAGTATCATCCTACCCTCACCAAACACGAGGCCACAATATGAAGACAAGATGATCAATTACAACAATTGGCTTAAGTATTGGTGTCAGTGAAAGGGGATACAATGCCTGTCAGCTTGGGATGACATGCTTGACAAGACATGATGCTTCACTAGGGATGGATTTCGCCTATCACCTGTGGCCTTTTGGATATTGCCAAAGGCTCTTGTCACCCCCATAGTGCCTTTTTTAGGTAAGGCTCAAAACACAAACCCACCTCCATAGGTATCACAAGGGATAAGAAACTATAAGTAATGCTAATCAATGCCAGAAGTCTAAACTGCAAGATGCATACACTCCAAACTCTCCTCAGCATGGAGAATGTTGATATCTGTGCAGTAACAGAAACCTGGTTCAAGGCTCCCAACAGCACCCTAGCATTAATAGGTTACACCTCATACCATGCTTTACAGCTGCAAAACATGGAACACACTACAAAAGGAGGGTGAGTATCAATATTTTTCAAAGATACCCACACCCCCAGATTGGTGGCACAGCATGAAGCATCTGAGACTATCCATGTGCAACTAACAGTGGCTAAAACCGCCTTCCAGTTCATAGCCTGCTACAGACCACCATCCTAAACCCGGGAACCACACTTGGCCGACTGGAGAACACATAAAAATATGAAGGTCTCCTCAAACACCATTATATTGGGCGACTTCAACTACTAAAACATAGACTGGGAGCATTACCCTAGCCCCAACACCCTAGCCCAAAGGTTCCCAGAATTTATAAAACAAAATGTTATGGAACAACTTGCTAACACTCCCACAACAGGGGAAAACATACTGGACCTGATCATCACCAACATGGGGACTCTATGCCCAAGACCAAAAGTGTATCCCTCACTGGTAAGATCAGACCAGAGAGTAATCTCACTGGATATTCACATCCCGATTCCAGCCCATGACCAGAAAAACACAGTGAAAATTATTCATTAAGCAAATGTCACACTCCTCAAAACTGAGGTGGAATCCTTCACAGCCCCTGTACCTGTGGAAAATATGGCCCAGATCTCATAACCCTTTATAAACACATTCTATGAACACCTTCAGGAATGCATAGATCATGCAATCCCAAATAAGACCAAGACCCAATTCTCCAAAGCCAGGCATCCTGTCCGGTGGACCCCAGCCATAAACAAACCATACAATACAAGGAGGAAGCTACTATATGATAGATCAAAATCCCAAAAAGGGAAGGCATCTCTGATCAGTATTATTGAAAAACTACGGCCACACATAAGATTGTCTAAGGCCATCTTTGAGATAAAAATTGTACAGGACACCAAGGATAATCACAAAGCATTCTTTACTTATGGTAGGAACCTGTGGGAATCCCCAGATATGCTCAGAAGTAGTCCAAAATGACAAACAATACACCAACCCACAGACATTGCCAACTTCTGAGCTGACAGGTTCAGTGCAAACTCCCCCCCCTCCCTCCCCACCAAAAGGGCAAATATCTATCCCAGCAGAGTGCTGGCCCCCTAACATCACAGATGCTCAGGTAACAGCCAGCCTCTCCAAAGCAAAACACACAGCATTAATGGGACCAGACGGTGTCCTGGGCTGTGTCCAACATGAACCCAAAGAAGAATTGAACACAAACATAAAACCACTGTTCAATCTCTGTCTTACCACAGGATATGTACCCAAAGAGCAGTGTACAGCAACAGTGGTCCCTGTCCACAAAGGTGGTGCCTCAATGGATACTGCAAACTATCACCCCTGAAGCCTGACTAGCTTGGTTTGCAAAGCTATGGAAAGATCATCATGATGGACCTCTAAAATAAACATATTGGGGACCTACAGACACTGGATCCTACCCAGTTTGGCTTTGTTAAGGGCAGATCCTGCCTCTTAAACCTGGTTGAGTCATTTGAAACAGTCACCAAGGCCATTGACGAGGGGAAGGTGGTCCACACAGCCTACCTGGACCTCGCAAAAGCCTTCCATACAGTACCCCACTTGGTCAGCAGAGATAAGATCACCAGCTTCAATATAAACCCCTATGTCACTAGATGGGTTGCAAACTGGCTCAAGGACAGAACCCACATGGTCAGAAATGCTGGAGCCATGTCAGACCCCAAACGAGCTACAAGTGGCATCCCACAAGGCTCAGTCCTGGGACCTCCCTTGTTTGGTATATAGTTCTCAGAGGTACAGGCCAACACAGAAGGACTGTTGGTGAACAAGTTTGCAGATGACTGCAAACTGGGCACCATAATCGACCCTCCAGCTGACACAAGCATCCTACAAAAGGGCCTCATAGAAACAGACAACTGGTGCCAGTGTATAGTCCTCCCCTTTGTCAAAAACTAAGTGCCCACAAATTACCACATAGGTGGTAACCCATTAAGTATGGAAGAAGTGGTAAGGGACCTGGGGACCCAAGCTGATAGCAATCTCTCATTCGATAACCACGTGGCCAAAGTGTTTAGAAAAACATTTCATATAGCCCACCTAATCATGAAGGTATTCACATGTACATCAGGGGAGGTCATCGTGCCTCTTAACTCATCCCTCATCAGGCCCATAATTGAGTACAATGCCCCTTGTGGGATGTACCTTATCAGACACCTGCAGCAGCTGGAAATACCACAAAAGTACCTCAACAGGAGGATCAAAGTGCTAAAACACATGCCATTCGCTGCCTGGTTAAAGAAACTGCAGCTCCACTCAGTGGTATACCGCCTGCTCAGAGGCAATCTGCGTCTGATGTACAAAGCCATGTCCAACCTGGAATCAATGGACATGCTGCACCTCGGAAACTCAGAATCCCATCAAGCTACGTGCTCTAGCGACCTGAACCTCAGGACTGAAATAATTAGGACATGCTGGAGTGACAGATTCACAACCTAGAGGCTCCCCCCACTCTTGAGTAAACCCCCACTCCAGTTTAGCCAGAGTCCCTCATTGACTCTCTTCAAGAGGAATCTTGATGAGTGGATGGGAGATTGTAGGTTTACCCTGGGTATCACTCCTATGTCACTGTTAGACAGAGGCACAGTATACTAACCTTGAAAAATGTCATGGCAAACTCCAGGTAAAATGTGTGTTTAAAGCCAAACACACTCTGGCTAGGATTATAAATGCCCTAGGGCAGATAGCCTAGTATGAACCTATGAACAGAATCACACACACCAACTAGTACAACTGTGGTCAATGTGGAGTAATGTTTGGCCATGTTCTCCCAAGTTGGTGAATACACAGCAATGTCGGACAAGCCTGGTTTAAGTAGGCCATAGCTGAACAAAATGCAACATGCTCATAGTTGTCCAACTGGCCCTTAACCAGTCTGGACATTTAAAGCAGTGATGGGACTCAAACCCATGATATTGTGCACCATAGTGAAAGTATTGAACCACTACACCATGACAGTATTGCAGCATTCAGCCAGTATGAGAGAATGTTGCCAAGTCTTTGCAAACTATCACATGGAAACCCTGCAGGCACAGCATAATACCTGTTGAGTTATGACACAAAGGAGTCTGGCAGTAAGAACACAACATGACTTCCAACACACACAGTATAAATGTCACTATTGGTCATGTTCACACACAACCAGAAATGTAGTGGACTCCAGATCACAACATATGGAAAGGTCACACTGGGCATGCTCACACACTTGGATACATGAGACATATGTCAGGCAACAAACCATGGAAAGCCTGAACTGGGCATGCTCACACACTTAGGCCATGTCTGAGTATAGCAGTCAGTCACACATATCTGGCAGTTGTATGTGTTAAGCCAGGAACCTCCCACAATCCAGCAATCCGCCCTGTGCACACAGTTAAATGACAACAGACACATATATTAATATACTGGAATCCTGTCATGATCAAACATGTTATGCAGATACACAAGTTGTTCATAGAAACTGGGAAAGCTACGGCAATAAAGACCTGCAAACAGTAGCAGCAACAAATATTGTGCATCCCAAACATAAACATAGGTGCAGAGGTCAATACTAGGCTGTCTGCCCTAGGGAATTCATAAACCTAGGCAGAGTGTATTTGGCGTCCACCTCCCCAGTAGAGTAGCCTACTGTGCCTCTGTAAAGTAGGTCAAAGAAGGCACCCTTTAAGGTAGTTTGCTGTGCCTCTGTCAAGCAGGGACACAGTGGAGATCCCAGGGGTGAAATTGCAATTTCCCATCCATGCAGCTGTATTTCACTGGAAGAGGGTTGATGAGTGGCTATGTCTAACTTTAATTGGGATTCAATTCTAGAGTGAGGGGAGCCTCTGGGTAATTAATCTGTCCCTGCAGCATGTCCTTTTTATTTTTGTGCTGAGGTTTAAGTCCCTGGAGTGTGTAGCTCTAAGGGTCTTGGATGTTATGAGGTGGAGCATGTCCATTACTTCTGGGTTTGAAATGGCTGCGTACGTCAGACATAGATCACCTCTGAGTAGGCGTTAAGCAACTGAGTAGAGCTGGAGATCCTCTTTGGGAGGTACTGTTGTGTTCACTGTAGTTGCTGCAGGTGTTGGGTAAGGTACACCCCAAAAGGGGCATTGTAGTCAAACATGGGCCTGATGAGTGACTAGTAGAGGGCCGCAATGACCTCCCATGATCTACATGCAAACACCCATGTGATAAGGAGGGCTATATAAAGGTCTTTGCAATGACTCTGTCAATGTGATTAGCAAAGGAGAGGTTATGATCTATGTGGGTCTGTGGGATATTGCTCTGTTATGTAGTAGCTTCCTCCTTCTGTTGAACAGCTTATATATGGCTGGGGTCAACCAGACAGGTCTCCTGTTTTGGAGGAGTCATGGTTTTATTTGGGATAGCATGATCAATGCATACCTGCAGGTGCTCATACAATGCGTTTGTAAAGGATTCTGCAGATTGGGCTGTATTATCCTCCAGCACGGGGCCTTTGAAGTATTCCATCCCAGTCTTCACAAGTGCAAAGTCTGCTTTTGAGAAATTCTTTACAGTGATTTCCTTGGCTTGGGGTGGGGACGGGATATGGATGTCCAGGGAAAGTTGTTTATGGTCTGATCTTAACAATGACGATTCTACCTCTGGTGTGGAACATAGAGTCCCCATGTTGGTGATGATCAGGTCCAATATGTATTCCCCCTTGTGGGTGTAGTGACTGGTTGTGCCATAGCACATGGATTGACAAATTGTAGTGGCTGTAGGGTGATGTTGTTGAGGGCCTGAGTAGTATCTCCAGTCAATGTTTGTGTACCCGAAGTCAACCACTATAATGGTGTGTGTGAAGACCTGCATATCCTACACTGTTCCTAGGAAAGCCAAGTGTAGTTACTGGGTATAAGGGGGTGGTCTGAACTACACACCAAACCAAAAGGCAGTTTTGCACAATGGTAGTTGTATATGTATGGCCTGTCATGCTTAGTGCAGTGGTACCAACCCAGAAGTGTGTGTATCTGTGATGTATATGGATACACCCCCTACTTGTGTTGTGTGTTACAAGTCCTGTGGTCACGAAGCATGCTATAGAACATAACCTGGCAGTGCCAGTGTGCATATATGACCCTGAACTAGGCGTCTGTTAATGCACAGATATTGTTATCCCCCATACTGAGGGATAGTTAAAGATGTACATTCTTCTTTGGAAAGACTGATGATGTCAGCACCCTATAAATAAAACAGGAGAAGAGAAATCATCGAATAATGCAAATAGCATGCTGCGCTAATGCATCTTTCTCAAGTATCATAACATAGTTAGGTAGAGGTTTGAATCCTGCAAACACTGTGTGTGTGGTGGCGGGTGTGTATGCAATTCTCTGTGAAAGGAATGGCCTTTTTGAAGACTGGGATAACACACTAAAAGATGTACATTCCTCTTTGGAAAGACTGATATCAGCACCCTATAAATACAGCAGGAGAAGAAAAATCCTCCAGTAATGCGAATAGCGTGCTGTGCTAATGCATCTCTCTCTCAAGTATCATAACATAGTTAGGTAGGGGTTTGAATCCTACAAATGCCATGTGTGCGTTTGTCAATGTGTTGTGTCTTTTGCTTTTATTATTGTATGACATTATTATAACAGTAATTTCAATGCACACATCAGGTATGTGTGTGCCACATACAGATATGTACCTGTGACCTTTAATAGTTCCTATGTGTGAAGCCTGCCCCATATGAATACAGTTGTTACCTTTGCCAGCATGTGCCACAGCTTACCAGACCTTAGGCCATACATGTATGTTGGTGACAATGCAGGCTACTGCAGTGATCTGTGTCCTAGGCCAACTATGTGACACACACCCATGAAAGCTTTGATAGATTAATGTGGGTGAGGGTTCATGTCTGGAGTATATGTCAGACATGTTAAAACACAGCAAAGTCTGTGAGTGATGGGCACCCAGTGTAGGTGTAGGGCAACTGTTGCCGATATGCATACAAACACCTTCTTGCTTAGGTGATACACCGAGGGACTGCAGAATACCTTTGGAAATGCGAATATCACAGAAAAGACAAGATAACACTTGTCCACATGTACACACCATTACCCATTCTACATGATGGGTGCTACCACCTACATGGTACTGTTGGAATACTATGTTAACTACATGCCGATGCCAATGCCACAGTTGCATTACAGCAATACAGCATGGCTTGTAAAACAGGCATCTGTCTGTATTATACCCTTGTGGTTAGGTGTGTCATGTGTAGAATGCATTGTAGGCCACTGTATGTATTTGCAGTCGTGGATGGACATATCTGTAGTGTGTTGGCATGTACGTGAGACTGCTATATGCCAAAGAGTATTGCTCCCAGGGATGTGTGTGGCTCAGTAAGAATGGCTACTGGTATAGTGTAGTACTGCAGGGATATCACTGACACCAGATTCCTACATCTGTGTATCAGTTGAGGAGACACCATGTAATGACCACTGAATGTCAGGCTATGTAAGCTGTGTATACTACCAGAATGCAGACCATTGACATTTGGAAACCGTATCACCCACAGCATACTGTCAAACCATGTCATGTTCCATGCTAACCATGTTCACAAATGTACACCTGCAACTCAGTGCTGCAAACATCACACATGTACTGTCCACACCCCAACACATGCAGGCACAGGTACACACAACAGCCATGTGGCACATGTGCAGACTGTACACTTTGGGAATTAACACTGGTATATATAAAACTGCAGTGACAAACATAGGTAATGCATCATGCATGCTCGAATATACCCACAAAAATATCATTACACTGTACTATTAACAACATGATAATATTACTACAGTGCTATGTAGTCACCCTGTGCATCAGCACCATGCTATCCTGTTCCTGCATCAATGTTACAGATGGCAGGAGGTGGCACAGTTTCATCATATGCACAGGGTGTGTACTTGGTTTGCCAGAGTCTGCCATTGACACATCCAATTGACATGTATGTGTGTGTGTGTGTGTGTGTGTGTGTGTGTGTGTGTGTGTGTGTGTGTGTGTGTGTTAGTGAGGGGACAACAGTACAACATGGGGCAATGTTGCTGTAATGTGTGTGTGTATGTCTTAGCCCTAGGTGTTAGCATTATGTGTGTGTGTATGCATGCACACAGTTCCACCACGTGGCTGCCATATACAGGTGTTTGTGGACAGCCACAGACTGTACCTGCTTGGTCATACAGATCACTGTCTCTGGCCATGGACACGGTACCTGTGCCTGGCAGGGGTGCAACGGACAGTATCAGGTACTAAGCCAGACTGGGTACTATCATCAGAAGCAGTGGGTTGTTGACTGGACACATGTCCCTACTGGGACTGTCTAGAGCCACGTGCACGTGGTCTTCTCAGACGGTCTAATGACAGCACAGACGCAGCATTGCTGGGGCTGGTACTGGCACTATGGAAGCGGCTGCGGGTTTGTTGTCGTCCGCGATGACTGCCAGCTGGTAATGTTGCTGGCATACATCCATGTCGATGCCTCAACCATCCTGCACTGTCCTGGCTCCTGGACATGTAGTCGTGGAAGAGATCTAATGTGTCCCCCCAATGTCTATCAATGATCTCGCTGATGTTACGGATGGCAGACGCAATGTCACGCATAGTGTCATTCATAGCTGTGCAATGTGGTCTAAGCTCCCTCAGACCCTGTCTGGTGTACCATTCCATACGTGCCTGTGCCTGCATTACAGCCCAGAACATAGCTGAGGTTGAAAGACCTCTGTGGGCACATCTGACAGGGGCAGTATGACCACGGATGCTCCCACGATAACCCCTGGACATCTGCCTGTGTGGTACCATGTCAGGAATCTGGCCATGGCTGCTGTGAGGGGATGCACGTGCCAATGATACCACACTACCCTGGTCAATGCCCACTGTATGCTGTCCCTCAGCTAAGGACATTGGTGACAAAAGCAAAAGATCTGACTTTTGTATGTAGTAGCTCTTTAAGAAGCTTTGAAATCAGCTTTTTCCCACATATTGATGTCAGCGAGTTTTAATCAGTTGGTTGGTCCATTCAAATGTACCATGTGTTGTTAATTGTGTATTTAAGGAGTTTTTTTACATTTGCTACCTTTTGATGTTTGTCCGAAGAAGTTTAGTTTTCTTGAATGAAAAGTGGATGTTAATAAAACACTTAATATTGGACTTTTTGCTGCTGGTTCTGCTGACGTGGATTTTGTTTCATTCATCTTAGTTTGTTTCAACTTCTGTTGCATGAATGTATTATTTGTTCAAGACTGTTGCACAAAGACATGATAGGCCTCTACCCCTCAGGTATATTATGTGTGTTGCGTAGATGATAAGTGGAATACTGAAGGGTGGCCATACAGCAGGTGTCATAAATGGACATGTGTAGCAGGCTAAGGTGTAGTGTGTATGCCAAACGTGTGTGCTGTGTACATGTGTATCAGGTATGTCTATACAATGTCCAGTACTGTGTTGCCCCACATGTGTGTCATGCTCTGTGTATTGCATGCGAGTGAAGCAGCTATTGAGAATAATGGGATATGCATAGTCTCACAGCAAACATGTACAGCATGCATTATGCATAGGTGTGTTACATGTGCACAGACTACACCTCCATATGACATGCACATGTCATTAGCAATAGTATTGTTATTACACACTCACCAGCATGGATTGGCTGCCTTGCTGTCACTCCAGAGGGACCTGCAAAAATATGAAAGTGATTGCCAGTGGCCACAACTGTGCCATTGATACTGTGAGTATGATAAAGTACAGTAGTACAACAGGTGGCTTTCACAGGTGAACAGATTATGCTCAGAATATCAATCTTGCAGAAGAATAGGCAGGTTAACAGCTACAGAAACAGTACACATCTGACACATGCATAAACTACCAGTACAGAGAACAGTCAACTACAGATATGGCATGTTACCTGCATACTCCATTTCAACATGCTGGGTGGCTCCGGCCTCCATGATGACACATGTTTGTGGATGTTGCTGTTGTTGGCCTGGAGCCACAACACTTAGGAGGTGCTCCGTCACACTGGTGAGGGGGGGGTGGATAGGTACCCCACCACCTGTGGCAAGCTGTTGTCTGTGGATATCAGATGCACGCTGCCGGACATGTCTAATTAAATCACTGCTGTGATGGCGTACCTACTCATATGTCCGGTTATGCATGCCTGTGTCATTTACCTGACGGACAAGATCTTGCCACAGTGCAGCTATCTCATGCTGGCTCTGGCTGGTCCTGGAAAACAGCACACAGTAATTCTGCACCAGGCTCTGGTGGATCTCCTGAGCCTCTGCTGCTGTATAAGGTGAGTTTCACTGATGCACCATCACCCTGGAAGGAAAAGAAAAATATGTGAGCAAGTCATGTGGCACACTTAATATTCTAATGTATTGATATCACTTAACTGCCATATATAGCATCTGTCTGTCTATCAGGGGATAGGGTTCAATACCACATATCAGTGCTCAGCCCACAACTGTCTGACAGTGCCTGCCACACTCCATACAACAAACTAGTATACACAAGCACTCGGCACACTGTGTGGGATACAATGCACAACCTCACACTGGAGGTATGTATCAAGCTAATGGATGAAGAATATTGTCATCCCTTGCAATGAATGCAATGCACATTTACAGTTTCAATGGTAATCCACCCTAGTCTTTGATGCCATACCCCTACCTGATATATGTGCACAGTTGTTACTATAGCCAGCATACTGCTGTCACAGAGTATACATGCTGCCAGGTACACACACATACCCTGTAACACACATGTGATTACAGCCATGGTACAGGCATCATTACACACACATTACACATACAGACAACACACAAATGTATGACAACACAGATGAGCATTAACTGTGTACCTTATAGTACTGTGTGCCCCTAGTTACAGATACCTATGCATGAGGTATGTAATCTGTGCAGACTACAGGAAACACACCAGACAGTGTTACCAGGGAATGTGAACATACACCATACTGTAGTGTTTAGGCCTACAACATCAGGTAGTACAACAGTTCATATGTGAGCTGGATTCAACAGCAGTACCACTTACTGAGCATACATGTATTGCTTCTGCCTACAATGGGACACTGCAGTCATACACAGGGAATGGCACAACATATGCCAATCTACTATGTTTGCATCCCGATAACTGACACATCTTTCTCTGGCCTCACACCAAGGACACCAACTACCATGACAGACACAAACTCACACTAAGCTATCACACCTTTATAGACCTTGCACACAATCAGTGCCACACTCATTCAACATCACATAGCTGGTATTGCACTGAGTACATGTGTGTGTGCATTGTGTCATAGGTAGGTACTATGCTATTGGCCCTGGGCCTAGGGCAGCCTAGCCATATGCTACCCTGCCCTTTGGGACACATGTAATGTGATTTTACTTGCTCCTGTGAAACTGTTACACAGAGGTGACTCACAGGGCATATTACCTATCTCCATAACATTCATCAGGGGTATGTATGACATCTACTAATAAGGAGCCTTGTTTGTTAATGCTGGGTGGTTTACTCCAGGGTATGGCATATTTGTGTATAGAAACCTGTACCTCCAGCATGTGCTGTTTAGTGCAGTGACAAGGATTAGGGCCCTAAGTCATGTAGGCTGGACGGATTGTGAGGTGTTGTCATGGTTGTTGGCCAACTGGTATGGGTGTGATATAACTGTTTAAGTCCAGCAGTGGTAACCTCTGTGTAGGAAGTATGCAAGGCACTCTAGCTGTAGTTTTGAGAGTCAGTCTGCATAAGGAATGTGTTTGAGGGCATTATCAGTCTTTGTTAGGTATGTCTGTGGCCTTTCCACTTGCTGTAGTTCTCATGGGAGGTACATACTGCATAGGACATTGTGAGGTGTAGAGGGGTAGACTGACTTACATTTCCCTAGCTGGAGTACCTTTTGTGATGACATGTACCATGTACAGGGATTACAAGATTAGTGTGCCACTGTAGATATGAAAGGGGAGGCTATTGTACACCTGTGTCCCATGTTCCCTTCTGACACCTCCAGTGGTAGGCGGGCAACCACCTATGTGGTAGTTAGTGGGTAACATGTTTTGGAATGGGGTATGGTACTGCAGTATCAACACTGGTGTTCAGTCCATGCCTTGCTCACCAGGCACCTGTTGTAGTACATCTGCCCCCATGTCCCCCTCTCTCACTCTCTCTTTATATATATATATATATATATATATATATATATATATATACATTTACATATATATATTTATATATATATATGTATATATATATATATATATATATATATATATATATATATATATATATATATATATATATATATATATATATATATATATATATATATATATATGTATATATACATATCTACATATATGTATATATATATAGAAACACCACTATATATATATATATATATATATATATATATATATATATATATATATATATATATATATATAGACATTCATATCTATCTGGATATATGTATGTATCTACATATATATCTATATATGTATGTATCTATTATATCTATATGTATATACATATTCTATCTATCTATAGATCTCTATCTATCTGTACACACCTCTCTCTCTCTATATATATATATATATATATATATATATATGTAGATATATGTATATATATATATATCTATCTATATATGTATGTATATATCTATCTATATATATATATATATATATATATATATATATATATATATATATATATATATATATATATATATATATATATATCTATATATATCTATATATATATATATATATATATATATATATATATATATATATATATATATATATATATACACACACACTTCTAAACATCCATTGCTGTACATATACATGCACATGTAGGCACATAGACTGCCCACCTTTCATGGTGGGAATATCACTTCTGAAACAGTTGTGAGACATACCATTCTGTAATGATATTGCACAGTGTTGTGCATAATGCATTATGCTGTCCTCAGGCCATATAGCTGTAGCAGGCCTTACTGGCTCAGTCCCACAGAAGTTCACCACCACATGACATATACCTGCACTGCATGCTGTTTTCAATGCCACACACTACAACCTACATTGATATGTGCACATAGCAACCTTCAACTACATATGTATGTCCAGCCTTCACTAACAGTTGCAGTATGTCCCTTGCCCTATGCACATCTGCATATACATATAGATACATACTGCTAACACATATGGAGGGTTCACAGTATGTAGATTATTAGATTATGTAGTTTACATTACCTTTGTCTCTGACAGCTTTTTTCTGCTGGCTTGCTGGCTTGCTTGCTTGCTGGCTTGCTTGCTTGGTTTTTATTTTATTTTTTTTTTTTTGGCCTCTCTCTCTCTCTCTTCTCTCTCTCTCTCTCTCTCTCTCTCTCTCTCTCTCTCTCCCTCCAGTTGCTGCAATGATATTATTGCATGTGTGGACTGGCAGTAGAGGCTGCTTTTGTAGGTATCTGCACATGTGCATGTCATGGCCTCTGCACCAATTGGTGGCCAGCATTTAGTAATTGCATGCAGCCTGCTGTGTGGTAATTGCAGTTCTCACTGTGATTTCAGGACACTGCTATAAAATGATAGGTTAGGTAGGCGTAGGCCTTTCAGTTTTGCAAGGTGGGGACCGTGCTGGTTTGCTGTGGACACTGTTGTTTGAGTCAGAAGGTTGGTATATCTCTCATATCTAATGCTGTGTTGTAGCCACTGAAATGCATGTTGTACTGAAACCTGACTGTTGCTTCTTCCAGTTCACTCTTCTCAGTGTGTATCTTAACTCACCCCTGCTAATGCTAACACTGTTTACATGGGAGTATATACTTACCTGTGGGATTTGAGGATTAACTGGTATACAACAGTAGTTCTTGCAATGTGTTGCTATGGCTTTTGTATTTTCCCTTTACATTCACTCCTTGAATGCCTGATATTTGTCTTTACTGGAATGTGTTGCTATGGCTTTCCTATTTCCATTTACATTCACTCCTTGTAATGCATGATATATTTTTTCAGCACTAAGTTCTTGTATGTTTGCTGTGGCTTTTTGGCACTTCATGCAGTCTGGTGAGCCCAAGGTCTGGGGTTTGACACTTACAGGGGTATTTTATTTTGCTGCTGAGCAGTACTAGGGCCTTGTCATACAGAGTGAATAAGGCACTTTTAAACAGTTGTAAGCAGGAAGCAGGAAGTCAGTGGGGACACCAGCTAGGGATGTGCAGGCTGGGTGTAGGGAAGGTCCATAGCTGCACATTTCTTTAACTGCAATAGCTGTACATATATTTGACATTTGCTGTCACATTTGAAACCTTCCACCCCTGAGAGAGGGCTGAGGACAACTAAGTATATTGTACTAACAATTATGAATATCAGGCACATGCAGTGCTTGTGAACTGCTATACTGTCATTAGTATGTTAGATGGCTACATCCTTTGATATTTCTGTGTTGTACTCCTACATAAGGGCATGCTTGTGGAAGTAATTCTACAGCTATTTGCAGAGTATGTAACAGCAGACAGGCTGATATGCCTGCATGTTTCTGATACTTGCAGGCCTCAGATACTCTCAGGTATATATTTGACCAGCCTCAGGGAAAGGTACATATCAGTGGGATACACCCGATATATTTCAGATATTCTGCAGTTGTGACTGTGGGGTATTTTGAGCATATGTATTACTACACCATTTCTGACATGCAAGTAGTGTCTACTTTAACTTATTGACAGTTACCATTATGTGGGATTCCCTGCCTTTCTGCCTACTGTTAGTACATTTCACAGGGAGTCAATGGGGCACAGGTAACAGTTGTTTGCCAATCAGGGACATCCCTGTAAATCAGTCACAGTTGGGAGGTCTGGCCTCTTACCTATTCAAATATGGCGGTGTTTATCCTGCTCTGATACTGTGTGGGGTTTGTAAGGTGCTACTGTAACATTATTACCTACTAGCATGGCTGTTTCTCTTCTCACACTAATGTAATGCAATTCCACAAGAATTGCCAGTAAAGATACACAGAACAAGCTTTGTGTAATGGCCTTCCTATTTTCGCTTTACATTCACTCCTTGAATTTCATGATATGCTTCTTTCAGCACCAAGTTCTTGTATATCTGCTGTGGCTCAGTGGCAATTCATGCAGACTAGTGTTTCCAAGGTCCGGGGTTTAAGACTGACAGGGGTATTTTATTTTGCTGATGAGCAGACTACAGACCTTTTCATACAGAGTGACTAAGGCACTTTTAATCAGTTGTAAGTGGGTTTGTGCAAGTTTGTGCGATGCTTAGCTATGCTTATCTACACTTAGCTAAGCGCACAACCGCTGACTACTGCTTAAAAGTGCTTACTCCCGCTAACACCCGCGCTAATTTCTTTTGAAGAAAAGAAAATGGGGAAATAGGAAAGTGGTGAAAAAGGGGGCACAAAGAGGGAAAGACAGTAGGGAAACCAGCTCGGGATGTGCAGGATGGGTGTAGGGAAGGTCCATAGCTGCCCATTTCTTTATCAGCAACAACTGTGCATATGTTTGAAATTTGGTGTGAAATTTGAAACCTTCCACCCCTGAGAGAGGGGTGAGGACAACAAACTATGTTGTACTGCCAATTAGAATTATCAGTTTACATGTCCAGCGGACATGTCTGTGAATTGGGCAGCTATGTATGGGGCATAATTTTTTTTGTGAGAACAGAGTGCCTTTTTTATTTTTTTTTCAGGTGAGAGTGGAATGTGAGGTACATGAAGTAGGTATATTTGGGGAGGTAGGTTGGGGAGGTTAACAGACAAGACAAACAAGATGCATACAGGGGCGGAGTATGACACATGTGGGGTGTAAACACAATTGACGGGGATAGATGTTTGGATATCGCGAGCCCATGAGCCCACAGATGGCAACAGTGGAACTGAGATCCCCACCCATGAGCAGTTACCACTGCGCCTTCACAGCCCAGGCTGGGGCTGTGCTAGGGGCTGGATAGGATGGGCAGGCACACCTGTGAGTTGCACCACTCTTGCCTTGAGCTGGCATAGGGGATCAGTCACAGAAAGCCTGATCTAACTACGCACCACAGACCGGACCCTATGGAGGGTGAGTGGAGGCTCTCCTCCGGCCACGCTTGCAGAGGGGGGATGAGCCCCATCCCCTGCAGTGCTTCCACCTGAAGGTGGCACAGGGCCACTGGAGGAGGAGGTCCCGGCCTGGGCACTGGTGCCAGATGCACTAGCCAGCTGAGGTGGGAGAGGTGGGTCCGCTGGAACCCGCCTTCCCTGTTGTCCTATGTTTAGCAGTATTTTATGGCATTTTGGGTTAGTAACAAACAACACCATTCAAAATTAGTTGTAACAGCATGCATCAGTATTCCCATTAACCAAACACCCATGAATTCCGAACATTGAGCAGCAAGCATAACACATGCATATTTAGAACAACAGTGCACATTCCAACAGCATGCAGGGTTGATTGGTGGCAACAGGCCATCAGGTTTGGATATGTGAGCAGGGCACATGCATCAACGTACATGCAGATATGTATGAACCAACAGGACAAATGTCCATGGGAATTAATTGTGAATACACATACCCAGTTTGGTGTGGAATGGCATAATTTGTGAAAATAGGGTAGGGTGGAGAAATATTACATTAACAACTTACACTACCTATACATATACTGTACATTCCTAGTAGATGCAGATATATATCCCCTACATGTATTAGTACAGTTTCCTGTATGTAACCTTAGGAATGTTGGTGATGGGGATGTTACTGCTACATTAATATACATTCCATTTTTATTCATATTTTCATATCTGGCTGTGTTCAGGTACAGCATCCTGCTACATTTGATTTATATGGGTCTAGACAACTGTGGATGTTCAGCATTTCATACAACCATACTATCTCCATAATGCAAGGGTAGAGCAACATATCCAAATTGTGGGACGGACACAGTCCAGGTTCTGTACTTTATTTAAGACATTACACTCGTTGGTTGTGGCTGTCTCATTCATTTCATTATGTAGTGACTGCAGTATACCTTTATTCTAGACTTATTACATCTTTCTTGGTAGCTTCAAACTGTCTTTCTCACACTCTCTCACTTATTTTATATTTACATTTCAGAATGGTACTTAATTCTAGGCTTTATTAGCATTTATTACTGGGTTACAACAATCCTTTCCAGCTGACTCACTTATTTCATATGGCAGAATTTACAAGGATGTATTTGACACTTGTCTATCCTTTGTTGATTGATTACCACTCATTTTCAGGCTGAAGCAGTTATCTGATATTACAATACAGGTGGAAACTCTATTTGAGACTTGTTTAATCTTTATTACTGGATTGCAATACACTCTTTTCCAGGCTGCATCACTTATCTAATCTTACAATACTAGCAGAATCTTTATTCTAGGCTTATTTTACCTTTATTACTGGGTTACAACAATGAACTCTTTTACAATCTGTCTCACTTATATTCTATAACAATACCAGCTAAATAATTACTAACCTGCCTGGTGGCGCAACCTCAGCAGCCTATCAGCATAGGCTCACCGATTCATGGAACGGACACCTGCAGCTGTAATATAAATGAAAGAATATTTGAACATACCTCTCCATACTATAGGCTAGGATAGCATTTCTTACATACGTAATTACATGGATACTTACTCGGTAGTGGGGCATTGGGCATTTGACAGGCCTCCGGGATCCAATGGTTCAGTTGGTCCTCCTTACATCGCTTCAGGGACGCATGGTGGTGACGGACCTGTTCACCAGTCCTCGGAATGCCTGTGGCACTGGTGAGATCATGTGCCAACCGGTTCCACGCCTCTGCCTTATACACTCCCCATTGAACCTGGCCCTGCATGAGTTGTGCTTCATGATCATGGACTAGGAGCCAAACCATATATTTTGACTCCTCAAAACCCCACCTTTGTGCTCTAAAGTGATTTTCCTCTCCTGCACCTGCCATCCTGACTGTAAATGGGTACCACAATCAGTTATGGTGTGTATTCCTGCCTATGGGGCTTATATATGCCGGTTTTCCCGCACTTATCTCTGATTGGCCATTTTGGATATTTATCAGCTTAAAGCAAACCTGCTTTGTCATGGTTATATTTTCATTCATTCCTATATATATGCTAATACTGTATTTCTTAGTACAACTGTCATGGCTTAGTGGTTCAGTACTTTGACTATGATGCAGTATCCCGGGTTCGACCCTTGGCATTGCTTTTTTTTATTTTACTACTGTCTAGACAGGCTAGGAGGTGTGTCTGTGTAAAGGTGGCTTTGATACAGCATGCCCAATGTTGCCCGCCACTAAGCTGGTTGGCGCACTGCGCAGCTCCACGCAAACGGCTTACACTGGGTAACGTGTTATTTAGCTATGAGCACTCATATTACACTGGGTGAAGTGTTGCTGAGCTACAGGCACTCATATTAAGCTTGTTAAAGTGCTGCTCACCTCTGGGCACTCATATGCAGCTTGTTAAAGTGCTGCTCACCTATGGGCACTCATATTCAGCTTGCTAAAGCGTTGCTCAGCTATGGGCAATTATAATCCTTTTTTTATAAATTATTCTGTCGGATTTCTTCACAAATACATGGACCATTTCATTACATTTTACTTAAATTATAGTTTTATATATATATATATATATATATATATATATACATATATATATATATATGTCAGGGGATTGTTTCATACTTATTTAAATAAAAATGGTGAATGATATTGTGGGGGCTCAAACCATGACTACCTCCTCTTTGGCCAACGTCTCTACCGCTACACTATTGCTACTTGGCTTAATTTGCATATGTAGATCTTATATGCTTTTCAATGTCTGCTAACTGTTGTTGAGCGAAGGGCATACCCGAGCAAACGAGCACAAATGCGGGCAAACATTTTTGAAATTATAAAAAAAAAAATGAAACTGCTATTTTTATGTTTTACACATTTTCAGTTGGGTTTAGTCTGTGGGGATTTGTGGTGTTGTGTTCCTTGACATTTCTATGGACTCGCTCGTGGGTGTTTACTTTCAGGCATCTGACTCTTCTGGGGGCATGTCCCTTTGCAGTACTCGACATTCGGACACGCCCCCTACTTTCCTACACGGACTGTGTTAGCCTAGGGTATGATTCAGCATGCCCTCATGAATATGCATGGCATGCTGATGTCATACCATTCAACTGCAGCCTCCAAGTAAGACATATTAAGTCTTACACGGAGGTTTCATGAATCCAGCCCAGTGTACTAATGGGATAAAGGTGTTCCCTTACTCTATCTTGTAGGCGTCTGTCTGTCTTGCTTATGTTGAATGCTTGACAGGCAGTGCACTTGGCTAAATAAATGACATGTGATGTATTGCGATTAACACTGAGTTGAAACCTGAAACAATAGGAAGTAACTGGGTGAATAAACTGGGAACTGGTATCTAAAATTTGCAAAAATTACAACAATTACACAGAACAGTACCCACAATATTGTTCAAACACTCATTAGGTTGTGTAAATAGGTGAGGGTAACAAAGTAATCTATGTAGGTTAGACTTGTTCCTATATCTAAAATAAGGCTCCTCACCAACAATGTCTTTAAGTTGTGAATCAAGTAAAAGTAGATTCCAATTCTTGTTCAAAACCTCTCTTATACTGTTTATATCTTGCGTATAACTAACAGAAAATCTAACTGGTGGATTCCTAACTTCAGGACATATATCAGTGACATACTCTACTGGATATGACTGTGAGAAATATGGTCTAGCAACACCATTCCTCAGCTCCAAAACACCTTCAAAGTGGGAGGTGATCTCATCTGGCCTATATGGCCTTTGTAAAAGCCTGTTGTTTAAGTCTGACAACTCTTGTAAGAAGATATCATAATTTGGATTCATCCTGGATGCTCTTATCACCTGTCCCCTTATCATGTTCTTATATATGTAATTTGGGTGCATACTTTCCCGATGTAATAGAGAATTCATATAGCAGGTTTTTCTAAAGACTCCAGTATTGAGCATCCCATTTGGCAGTCTATCAACAAAAACATCCAAAAATGTAATGCAAGTAATCAAACTTTCAATAGAAAAGTTAAAAAAAAATGGTTAGACTGTTAATCTCTTTATGGAAATCATCCGGGGCTTTATCTGTACCAGTCCACAGGAGGAAAAGATCATCAACAAAACGTGCATGGAAAACAACATGTTTCTTATAACTATCTAGGACAAACAATTCATTATGCTCCAAGTCCAGCATGACAAGATTGGCATAGCTATTGGCACATGAAGTGCCCATAGCCACGCCATCCTTCTGAATATAGGCTACCTCATTAAAAAGAAAGATGCTATTTTCCAGGACAATTTCCAACAAGGCACCAAATAAATTTTTCATAGCTGGACTATAGGCTTCACAACTCTGTAAATATCTCATAACAATCTCAACACCTTCAGAGTTAGGTATCATTGTAAAAAGGGACTGTACATCCAGGGTAACCATTTTATAATACATATCTAATGGTAGATCTACAACCTTGGAGTATAAGTCCAGTAAAAAATGTTTTGTGTCTTTAATAATATGTATATATTCATTCACCAAGGGTCTTAGGTGTTTCTCAAGGTAGATGGATAGGGACTCCGTTGCCCAACCTCTCCCTGCCACTACTGGTCTCATAGGTGGGTCTCGGGGATTTTATGTACCTTGGGGAGGCCTTGGATGACTGGAATCAAGGGATCTATCACATGTAAAAAATTAAACAGGTCTTCATCTATAACCTCATTGAGTAATAAATCTTGCTTCATATATGATATGTTACGCACCTTACTCCAGACTTCATGCAAACTAATTATTTCATAAAAATCACTGTCACTTAACATGAGAGTAATTTTTTGTAAATAATCAACACTATTAAACACCACTATGGGTCCACCTTTATCAGCTGGTCTGATAATGAGTTTTTTATCATCCCATAGATTATTCAAAACTGTTCTCAATCTGGGGGTTAAATTTCCATACCACTTCTTCCTGTTATTCTGATCTAGGGTGTGCAAATCATCCTCTACCATTTTCGTAAAAGCATCTAGTAGGGGATGTAATACTAGCACATAAGTACTAGGTTTTTTAAAAATCTTATCATGCGGTGTGTCCTTGGAAGAAATACCATAGTCCAGTTTAAGCTGGACATTCTGACTAAACAACCTCACATCTACAATAGTGTCTGTGATTTGACTCCTAACTGAAGGTATAAAAGATAGACCCCTGTTAAGGATCTCTATTTCATCCTCGGATAACACCCTGTCTGAAAGATTCCAAACTAATGTCTCAGGACTTTGTCCCACATCTTCTTCAGTGTTTGTCCTGTAAATTCTCCTCCTGAGCCTTTCCTTTTCTGCCTGCCCCAACTCATAGATCTGTTCCTCCCTCCTCTGTGTTATTCGTCTATGGGGAAAGGGGTAAACCCATGTACACCCACCAAAGAGGGCTCCTTCCTTCTGACAGAATGAACTGGGAGTGGTTGTAAGGTGGCATTGTGTTGAAGGGTGGGTACAGTCTGTACTGAAGTAGTTGGTTGTGTATTTCCATGTATATCATTAGTACAGTCAGCGTGTTCTTGTAAATCATTAACTATATTCACACTACCCATTATCTGTGTGTCCTGGTTAACATCCACATCATTAGTAAAATCCACGGTTTCATGTAAATGAACATTTGGACTAAGCCTTCAGTTTAAACTAGAATTCACAACACTTACAACTCCATTATTCTCTATAGACAAAATAGAAGAGCCATTAACATTGGTGTAACTGGAAGTATTAACATTGTTTTCTATTAAAATTGACACGGTCATTTCTGTTAAATTCTGTCCTCGGCCAAGAAAAGACTTGGCTGTTTTTAAAATCCACTGTGTCCCTCCATATTTTACAGCATTTTTGCTCAAGTAGCTTCTTATCATACAAAAAAAAAAACATTGTCTAACAGTCGCTCTGTTAATCTACCTACAGTAACTGCAGGAAAATTAGTAGAAATAAAGTTTTGAGAGTTCTTGATCTTCTTCCTCAATAACAGTTCTTCAGGAAAGAAGAACTCATTAAGTAAAGTCATGTACTTAATACTGACCTCCAGACTGAGTTGTTGCCACTTGTACAACAACTCTGGATAGGTAGAACCTGTTGTTGGCATCATAAGTACACGTAGGCCTCTTGGGATAATCCTACATTGAATACAGACTTCAAAGTGTTGTCTTTGGGTCTATAAACATTTTTGTTTAAAAAAATCAGCTTCAAGTTGTTCAAAATGCTCCATAAGGTCATTTAACACTTCCGGTGATGTCCCAGCCTCAGTCTTGACCTCAGATACCTCAAACTTCATCAACGGATTATTAAGCTGTTTGTCCTAGATAGTGTTAAGAAACATGTTGTTTTCTATGCATGTTTTGTTGATGATCTTTTCCTCCTGTGGACTGGTACAGATAAAGCCCTGGATGATTTCCATAAAGAGATTAACAGTCTAACCATTTTTTTGAACTTTTCTATTGAAAGTTCGATTAATTGCATTACTTTTTTGGATATTTTTTGTTGATGGACTGCCAAATGGGATGTTCAATACTGGAGTCTTTAGAAAAACGTGCTATAGGAATTCCCTATTACATTGAGAAAGTTTGCTCCCCAATTACATCATATATAAGAAATTGATAAGGGGACAGATGATAAGAGCATCCAGGATGAATCCAAATTATGATAGCTTCTTACAAGAGTTGTCAAACTTAAACAACAGGCTTTTACAAAGAGCATATAGGCCAGATGAGATCACCTCCCACTTTGAAGGTGTTTTGGAGCTGAGGAATGGTATTGCTAGACCATATTTTTCACAACCATATCCAGTAGAGAATGTCCATGATAGATGTCCTGAAGTTAGGAGTCCACCAGTTAGATTTTTCTGTAAGTTATACGCAAGATATAAACAGTATAAGAGAGGTTTTGAACAAGAATTGGAATCTACTTTTACTTGATTCACAACTTAAAGACGTTGGTGAGGAGCCTTATTTTAGATATAGGAACAAGTCTAACCTATATAAATTACTTTGTTACCCTCACCTATCTACACAGCCTAATGAGTGTTTGAACAATATTGTGGGTTCTGTTTCATGTAATTGTTGTAGTTTTTGCAAATTTGTAGATACCAGTTTCCAGTTTATTCACCCAGTTACTTCCTATTGTTTCAGGTTTCAACTCAGTGCTAATTGCAATACATCACATGTCATTTATTTAGCCAAGTGCACTGCCTGTCAAGCATTCTATGTAGGCAAGACAGACAGACGCCTACGAGATAGAGTAAGAGAACACCTTTATCACATTCGTACAATGTCTCCACGCAGTGCACTTTCTAAACACATTATAGACAGTGACAATGCACATTCATTTGTATTCTTAGTTATACAGATCAATGAACCCAGTGTTAGGGGAGGGGATATATGCAATTACACTGAAACACTGGAATTAAAATGGATTTTCAGACTTAGAGCAGACCGGAGACCAGGTCTGAATGACAAAATTCCATTGAAACCTGTTCTTAAGAATAGGAGACTCATGGTGAGATAAACATACATATTTTAAAATGTAACAAATGTTTTATATTTGCCTTTATATACAGATGTGTATTTTTATATATATTTTATATATATATATATATATATATATATATATATATATATATATATATATATATATATATATTGTTAATATATAGTTTTCTGTATACATTTTTTACAGACGTATTATTTCTGCATACTGAAAAGTTTTAATCAGGAATAGGAAGTGATGTCAGCCCTATTTCCTTATAAAATATGACTTGATTTTATTCAGTGTTTGTTTCTTATGGTTTGACAAAGCCCTTACTTGGTGAAAGTGCTTACCAATAAAACAGCTTGGATTTTACTTGTCTTTGGCATGGATTCAGTCATTGTTTGAACTAGCATTTATTTCTGCTGCTTGAATAAGCCTCAGTGACTGCTGGATTTATGCTGATTTTTGTTGCCAGCCTAGGTTTGCTCCTGTGCTTCTCTTTTGGATCATTTATCTATTTTATTAGAAACAGGAGCATTTGGACGGTGATAACACTATGGGTCGGATTCACGAAGGCTTGCATGGAGTCTAAGAGTAGAGTAAGACTTCATGCAGCCAGCATGTCTGCCGAGCGATCCAGGAACAGCCAGTTGGGGCGTGCAACAGAGTTCCTAAAATGACTCTTACACAGACAGGGCTAGGATATGCAAATTACCTAAATTGCAGGAGAAAGCTATGCAAATGAGGTAAATTTCCGATCCAGGAAACCCGAACCTGTCCGAGTAAGAGTACTGTTATTTGTAGAAATGTACTCCATTGACAACTGAGTACGGTTCTGTAAATAGCAAAATGGAGCCGTGACAGCTCCAAAAAAAGCATGCATCCAGTTGAGGAAGCATGCCAATGGCCAAAAATATGGCCATTGGCAATGTTCACTGATGCAAATTAAAAATAAAATAATTTTTTTTATCCCGATCTCCGATGTTTAAGCGTAGCACAGCGCCGCGCAAACGCACTGTGCTCTAAAAAACAGAAACCAACAATTAAAATCCACAACTGTGGATTTTATTGTAATTCTTAATTTACAATGCAAGGAAATGGCAGGCTGAAGACAACAGGGCTACCGAGTAGTCGTTGCTAAGGGGGGAAGCTCAGTCTAAGAGATGTAACCAAACATTAGTAGGCAATCCTATGCAAATGAGGGTAAGGATAGTGAATCCCAAGTTTACATAGGAAATGAGCATAGTCAGTGGAGTGTAGGAGTAGGATAAGGGGAGTAACAGAGTAGAGGATAGGTGACATCATGAGAGGGGTATGTATGAAAGAAGTGAAGCTCATTGGAGCAGAGTGTCATGTGTTTGTTGTCAGTTACTCATCACTGGAAGAGGTGTGTCAACAGGCCTAGCTAAAGGCAAGAAATTGAAGGTGTATGCCGTGGATAACACTAAAGTTTCTTGTAGAAGTGCTTGCAATGTGTTTGCACGCGTGTGCGCACCCATACATCCGAGTAAGACTGTGTGCGTGCGTGTGCACCATTGTGTGCACTTTTCAGCCGGAGTAAGCATGTCTAGGGTTGTTTAAAGTTGTGTACGTGCATTTGCACCAGTGTCCGTGTTTTAGCAAGAATAAGCAAGTTTTAGTCTGTGTAAGCATGTGTGTGTGCTTGTGAGCTGGTGTGAGCATGTTTGCGCTTGTGTGAGTGGCGCTGCCCCCCTGAGGAAACAGAAAGGGAAAAGGAAGCACAACAAATAGTAGGAAGTTAACCAGGGAGTCAGAATCAGGCAATTACACAGGCAGTACACTAGCCCAGCCCAGCAGTTAAAACTCTGCAAACAACATTCCACTTTGTTTCTCTCAGAGACACTGCAACACTGCAGTAAGCTAATAGAAGTGAAAACTGAAAAAGCTTTACTGAGACAAAGAAATGTTAGGGGCTGCCATTGCTGTTATAAGGCAACATATGCAACATGCTGAGGGTGGTGACAATGCAAATGCTGCTGGACAACCCACAGTGAGGAGACGGAGAAGAGTGTACAGGCCCAGGGTAACCTATCAGAGGCTACATAAGCTAGAGATAGTGGAGCGCTATAGAGTGGACAGAGACCTCATGCTGCAAATTGTTGAGCTGTGCAGGCCACGCCTCACACACAGAACCAGCAGAGGGGAACCCATCCCAGTGGAAAGCAAGGTATGTGTTGGCCTAAGAATATTAGCAACAGGTACCTTCCAGAGACTAACTGGCGATATGGTGGGGATATCACAGGCATCAGCATCCAGGGTACTGCACCAGTTCCTGGATGCCATGTCAGCACATGTCAGTGATCATGTATATTTCCCCAATTCCCGTGAGGTATTGGCCAGCAATATGCGTCTCTTCCAGCAAATAGCGGAATACCATGAGGTAGTGGGTGCAATAAACTGCACGCACGTATGCATCAAAGCACCAGCCGATGAGTGGGGTAGGGTCTACTTTAACTGCAAGGGCTTCCCCTCCATCAACTGCCAAGTTGTGTGTGATGCCCAGGGCATAATACTGAATGTGTGTGCTGGCTGCCCTGGAAGCTACCATGATTCCCATATCTGGCATCTGACACAGCCGTACCAGACATTTGCCAATGGGGACATCCCTCATGGTCACCTAGTGGGGGATGCTGGCTATGCATTGGAGCCATGGCTGATGACACCCATCAGAAACGCACACACACCTGAACAGGAACATCATAATGAGGCACACGCACAAACACGAAATGTAATTGAGCATGTGTTTTGGCTGCTCAAGTCATGGTTCCAGTGCCTGGACACATCTGCTGGAGCCATGCAGTATTCACCAACTACATGTACCCAAATTATCATGGTATGTGCTATGCTACATAATATGATCCTGTGAAAACAGCTGCAGCAGGACCAGCATAGGCCCGGGTCAAACAGCCCCCCACATTTGAAAAGGCCATCACAGGCAGAGCGTGACTCGGAGGAGGAACAACCTGAGTCTGCCCCAGTAGGCAGAAGGAGGCTTGCCCAGTATGCTTTGGCCTTGGCAAAGAGGCAATGCATAGCACATACACTGGCTCAGTAGGAACTCTGGAAATGATACCTCTCTCTGACACGCACATATAGTAAAAGGGATGCCTAACTTGACACTACCTGTTTTCAAACATGTATAGGGAGTGTAGTATGTGCATCCGACATAGGCAGCCCTGCAGCACCACCTGAGGCATGATTGCCATGTGTTAAGCAATATAAAGCAGTGCTAAACAGCTCTTACCACCATTCAGTATATGTAAACAAAATTGCACACACTAACTAGCACAACTGTGGTCAATGTTGAGCAAAATTGGGCAATGTTCAGCAATGTTGGTTAACATTGAGCAATGTTGGACAAGCTTGGTCTAAGTAGGGCATAGCTGAACAAAAGCCAACATGCTCATATTTGCTCTACTGGCCCTTAAGCAGTCTCGTCTGCTCAGTATGAAATGATAAAGCTGTGGGAAGCCTCGAACACAGGATACTGTGCACTATAGTCATAGTACTGAACCACTAAACCATGACAGTATTTCAGTGGTCAGCCTGTATGAAGAAATGTTAAGTCTATGCAAAGTATCTCATGGAAACCCTGCAGGCAAAGCATAATCCCTGTCAAGTTATGACACAACAGTGAGCCCTGCAGTAAGAATAGAACCTGATTTTCAACACACATATAGTATAAATGTTAATATTAGTCATGTTCGCACACATCAACAAATGTAGTGGACCTCAGACAGCAACATACTGAAAGGTCATACTGGGCATGCTCACTCACTTGAATAAATGAGACAAATGTCAGGCAACAAAACACTGAAAGGCCGAACTGGGCATGCTCACACACTTAGGCCATGTCTGAGTACAGCAGTGGGCAACACATATCCAGCAGTTGCATGTGTTAACCCAGGAACCTCTCACTATTCACCAATCCACCTTGTGCACACAGTTATGTGACAACAGACACATATATAATATAGTGGAACCCTGTCATAATCAAATATGTTCTGCAGATACTTAGGTTGTTCATAGAAAGTGGGAAAGCAAAGAAGATAAAAAACCCGCAGTCAGTGTCATCAATAAACAATGTGCATCCCGAACATTATCATAGGTCCATAGGTTGATACTAGGCTATCTGCCCTAGGGCATGTATAAGCCTAGCCAGAGTGTGTTTGGCTTTCGCAACCCTGTTACATTAGTAGACTGTGCCTGTGAATAGTAGGTCACACAAGATAGCCCATTTACGTTTAGTTTATTGTGCCTCTATCTAGCAGGGACCGAGAAGATATCCCAGGGGTAAACATACGATCACCCATCCACTTGTCAAGATGTCTCCTGTAGGTGGTCAGTGGGGGGGATCTGCCTATGTGGGACTGGGATCTCATTCCAGAGTGAGTGGAGCCTCTGGGATAAGAATCTGTCCCTCCATCTTGTCCTATTAATATCTGTGCTGAGGTTTACGTCCCTGGAGCGTGTAGCTCTAAGGGATTCAGATATCCTGAGGTGGAGCATGTCAATTTATTCTGGGTTGGACATGGCTTTAAATAGCAGGAACTGATCACATCTGAGTAGGTGGTAAGCGACTGAGTAGAGCTGGCGTTACATTAGCTGAACTGCGCAGGGCATCTGTGTGAGTCCCTAGATCTACTTGGTGAGGTACTTTTGTGGCCATTACAGTTGCTGCAGGTGTCGGGTAAGGTACATCCCAAATGGGGCATTGTTTCCAAGCATGGGCCTGATGAGTATAGGGGCACAATGACCTCACTTGATCTAGATGTGAAACCTTATGGGATAATGTGGGCTATATAGAAGGTCTGTCTAACCACTTTGGCAATGTGATTGCCAAAGGCGAGAGTACTAATTACTCATGTCCCCAAATCCCTAATAACTCCTACCATACATAATGGATTACCACCTATGTGGTAATGTGTGGGCACGTTGTTATTCCCAAAGGGGATGACTATGCATCTAATGGCATTTAGCTGTAGGCCATGGCTCTGGCACTAATTATCCATCTCTGTGAGACCCTGTTTGAGGATGCTTGTGCCAGCTGGAGAGTTGATTATGGCACCCAGTTTGTAGTCATCTGCAAACATGGCCAGCCATATTCTTCCTGTGTTAGCCTGTACGTCAGAGAAATATATACTGAACAAGAGAGGTTCCAGGACTGAGCCTTGTGGGATGCCACGTGTAACTGGTGTATAGTCAGACGTGGCACCTGCAATACTGACTATGTGGGTGCTATCCCTGATCCAGTTAGCAATCCATCTTGTGACATATGTGTCGATAATCGAAGCTGGTGAGCTTATGTATAATGCCCGAGTGGGGTATTGTGTTGAAGGGTTTTGGGAGGTCCAGGTAGGCTGTGTGGACAACCTTCCCTATGTCTATGGACCTGGTAACTGTTTAAAGAAGTCAACCAGGTTCAAGAGGCAAGATCTGCCGACAACAAAGCGGAATTGCATAGGATCCAGTGTCTGTAGGTTCCCAATGTCTATGTGCATGAGTTCCATGATGATATGCTCCATAGCTTTGCAGACCAGGCTAGTTAGGCTTATAGGGTGATAGTGTCCGGGGTCCATTGTGGCACCACCTCTGTGGAGCTGGACCACTGTTGCTGTACGCCATTCCTTGGGTACATATCCTGTAGTAACTCTGATATTGAACAGTGACTTAATGTGAGGGTTACGTTCATCATGAAGCTCGTGTAAGATGCAGGCTGGGACACTGTCCAGTCCCATTGATGCTGTGTTGTCTGCTTTGGAGAGGGCACCACTCACCTGTTCATCTGTGATGTCAGGGAGGCTAGACTCTGTTGGGATGGGCATTTGCTCTTTAGGGGGGATGGGGGGAGACATTTGCACTGAACCTGTTTGCCAGGATGTTGGCAATGTCTGTAGGTTCAGTGTATGTTTTGTCATTATGCAGTAACTCACAGCATATCTGTGAGTTTCCACCCAGGTTCCTAACATAACTAAAGAAGGTCTTGTGATTGTCCTTAGTGTCTGGTGCAATTTTCCATTAGAAGCGGGCCTTAGATGAATTCATTACTGATCGTAGCTTTTTGCTAGTACTGATCAGAGATGCCTTCCCTTTTTGGGATTGTGGTCTATCATGTATTAGCCTCCTCCTTTCATTGTATAGCTTATTAATGGCCAGGGTCCACCAGACAGGTCCCCTGCCTTTGGAGGAGTGAGTCTTGTTGTTATTTGGGATAGCCCGATCCATGCATTCCACTAGGTGTCCATAGAATGTGTTTGTAAAGGATTCAGCGGTCTGAGCCGTATTTACCACTGTCCCAGGTTTTTTGAAGGATACCACCTTGGTTTGGAGAAGTGTGACATTTGCTTTTGAGAAGTTCTTCACTGAGATTACTTAGGATGGGGATGGGGATGGGATATGGATGTCCAGTGAGATAAATGTATGGTCTGACCTTACCAATGAGGGGTATACAGCTGGTGTTGAACATAGAGTCCCCATATTGGTGATGATCAGGTCCAATATGTTTTCCACTCTTGTGGGTGTGGTGACCAGTTGTGCCATAGCATCTGAATTTATAAATTCTAGCAACTGTTGGGCGAGGGTGTTGGGGCTTGAGTAGTATTCCCAGTCAATGTTTGGGTAGTTGAAGTCACCCAATATAATGGTGTTTGGAGAGACCTTCATATTCTCCAGTGTTCTCAGGAAAGCCGAGTAGGGTTCTTGAGTTTGGGAGGGTGGTCTGTAGCAGGCTACAAACTGAAAGGCAGTTTTGCCCACTGTTAGTTGCACATGTATGGTCTCCGATGCTTTGTGCAGTGCTACTAACCTGGAGGTGTGTGTATCTGTGATGTATATGGATACTCCCCCTATTTCTGTTGGCCGGTCCGAGTCTTGTGGCCAAAAAGCATGGTATGAAGTATAACCTGGTAGTGCTGGTGTGCTTTTGGGAGCCTGAACCAGGTGTCTGTTACTGCACAGATATCGACATTCTCCATACTGAGGAGAGTCCTGAGTGCGTGCATGTTGAGGGTTAGACATCTGGTGTTGAGCAGCATTACCCTTAGTTTCTTTTACCTTGTAACGTCTATGGAGGTGGGGTTGTCTTTTGAGCCTCACTTAAAAAAGGCACTATGGGGGTGGCAAGAGCCTTAGCCAGTATTTGAAAGTCCAGGGGTGACAGGTGCAAGCTGTCCATAGCAAAGCTACGTGGCATGTCGAGCATGTCATCCCAGGCTGACAGACACTGGATCCCCTTTGAATGACACCAATATGTTAGCCAACTGTTAAAATTGATCACTTTGTCTGTATAATGTGACATCATTCTTGGCGAGGGTAAAATGCTACACAAGGTCAGGGTCATACTGGCCTGGGCTACATGATCAGAGAGCTCCTCTATGTCTCTTGTCATGTAGTCCAGGGAGGAACGTCTGAGGTTATTCACACCAGCATGGACAATGATGGAGCCATATTTGTACTTGCTTTGGAGTGACCTGAGTGCATGTGTCATGTGGCGGATCCTGGCACCCGACAGACAGCTCAAAGTGACCTTCTACTTGTTTAGCCTGGTGAGTGGGATGTCAGTGTGTCTGACAATAAGAGCACCTATTACAAGTGTATTAGGTGTGTTGTTTAGCCCTAAGGGCAGTGACTGTGTGGCACACTGACTTTGTGAACTATGTGATATGTGGGTATTGTTGTGGGGTAGCAGATGTTTTGGTGTCTTCTTTGGAGGTCTCTGCTGCTTAAGCAGAGTTTATTTAGAGCCTCCGAGTATGTTTTTGTGTGGTAATGTATTTTGTTTGCTGTCACTATAGGTCTATGTGAGACCGGATTTGTGGTGTGTGTGGTTACATTTACCACCTGATAGACTGTGCCAGTCATGGGTTGAGAAAGCTCAGCCTCCTGTTTGTCTATATAGTTGCATCTCTCACATATATCTGAGTTTGTTGGGAGGAGGAGAGGGTTGTCTGTGTACATAAGGCAGTTGTAACATTGCGTCAAAATTCCAATATTCACCAGCTGGACTGGAGAGTACACACTGAACCGACCTTTGGACATGCCAGCATATTATGATGACATACTCTGTTGACTGATCACAAAGGATCAGTAGGGTGTTAAGTGTGTAAAAGAGTATAACAGGGGTTTAGTGCCCAGGTTTGTCGGTGTTTTGGAAAGATTATCTGTGAAGGAGTCCAGACAGAACCATGACACCTCCTTCAGCTATGTCATAAATAGCAATGTACACTCAAATATGTCCTGAGTCAGGACCAACTGTACCTGACTGATAATGCCGACATCCTGCCAGACAGGCCCATACATACATACCCACCTCCCACTGACAAAAGGCCCTATCATCATACCAGGAGATATCACATGTAGAATGGGTAAACAGTTCCTTCCAAAGCCGAAAACATGGCATCAGTTGGATTACATTGTTTCCCTATATGTGTCATAAGTGAACTACAGAACAAACAGACCCTCCACCTGAACAGTCTGTTGAGCCTCACCCTCTCTACAGGATCTGAAACTGTTGAATGTGTTACAGCAACATATGGCACGCCCCACAAGTGTTGGTGCACAACAGACCATGGGAACTATAGTCCTATAAGCCTATGAAGTCTGATCTGCAAGGCCATGGAGTCCATCATGATTGAAGTCATAAACAGAGCTATTGGAAGCCGACAAACACACAACCCTACCAAATGTGGTATGTTCATGGGCAGATCATGGTTCCCAAACCTGCTAGACTGTTTGCAAGGCAGCCACCCAGGACATAAATCACTGAAAGGAGCTACACACGTCCCACATAGACTTCGACTAGCCCTTTATCAACATCCCAGACACATGTTGTATCCACAAAATCAACAATCTTTGCATAAATATGCATTGTCATATGAAGGAATGGCAATTTGTCCACAGATAGATCACACAAGCTAAGAATTGTGGAGTCCTGTTCAAGCTGTTAACACCTGCTGACCCACATGGTTCATTCCTGGGATTGCATAAAACAAAGTGCACACACATTACCATGTCCAGTCTGATGATGTCAGCATCCTACAAATATAGCAGGAGAAAAAAAGCCATCAAATAAAACATATAGCATGTCTTGTTAATGCATATCTCTTTAGTACCATAACATAGTTAGATAGGGGTTTGAATTCTGCAATTGCTGTGTGTGTGATTTCCTTTGAGAGGAGTGCCCTTTTTGGAGACTAGAAACACATTAAAAAAAGTAGATTCCACTTTGGCAAGTCTGATGATGTCAGTATCTCACAAATACAGCAGTGGAAACAAAATTCCACAGTAACACATATAGTGTGTTGTGTTAATACTTATTTCTCTAGTATCATAATATAGTTAGGCAGGGGTTTGAATCTTGCAATTGCTGAGTGTGTGTGGTTTCCTTTGAGAAGAGTGCCCTTTTTGGAGACTGGGAAAACACATTAAAAGAGGTACATTCCTCTTTGTCAAGTCTGATGATGTCAGTATCCCCCAAATACAGCAGTGGAAATGAAGACACCCAATAAAGCATATAATGCATCATGCTAATGCGTATCTCTCTAATATCATAACATAGTTGAGTAGGGGGTTGATTCCTGCCATGGCTGAGTGTGTGTGCTTTCCTTTGAGAGGAGTGGCCTTTTTGGAGACTGGGAAAACACATTAAAAGAGGTAAATTCCACTTTGGCAAGTCTGATGATGTCAGTATCCCACAAATATAGCAGTGGAAATGAAAACTCCCTGTAAAGCATATAGGGCGTTATGTTAATGTATATCTCTTTAGTATCATAACATAATTAGGTAGGGGTTTGATTCCTACAATTGCTGAGTGTGGGGGGGTATGATTTCCTTTGAGAGGAGTGGCCCTTTTGGAGACTGGGAAAACACATTAAAAGAGGTAAATTCCTCTTTGGCAAGTCTGATGATGTCAGAATCCCACAAATACAGCAGTGGAAATAAATGCTCCCAATAAAGCATATAGCGCGTCGTGTTAATGCGTATCGCTGTAATATCATAACATAAATAAGTAGGTGTTTGATTCCTGCAATTGCTGTGCGTGTGTGATTTCCTTTCAGCAAAGTGGCCTTTTTGGAGACTGGAAAACACATTAAAAGAGGTAAATTCCTCTTTGGCAAGTCTGAAATGTCAGTATCCCACAAATAAAGCAGTGGAAATTAAGATTCCCAGTAAAGCATGTAGCACGTCATGTTAATGCATATCTCTTTAATATCATAACATAATTAGGTAGGAGTTTAATTGCTGAGTGTGTGTGTGGGGGTGTATTTGTGTGTGTGATTTCCTTTGGGTGGAGTGGCCTTTTTGGAGACTGGGAAAACACATTACAAGAGGTAAATTCCTCTTTGGCAAGTCTGATAATGTCAGTATCCCACAAATACAGCAGTGGAAATAAAAACTTCCAATAAAATGTATAGCGCATTATGTTAATGCGCATCTTTCTAGTATCATAACAAAATTAGGTAGGGGTATGATTCCTGCAATTGTTGAGTGTGTGTGGGTGTGTGTGTGTGAGATTTCCTTTGAGAGGAGTGGCATTTTTGGAGACTGGGAAAACACATTAAAAGAGGTAAATTCCTCCTTGGCAAATCTGATGATGTCAGTATCCCACAAATACAGCAGTGGAAATGAAAACTCCCACTAAAGTATATAGCACGTCATGTTAATGCATATCTCTCTAGTATCATAACATAGTTAGGTAGGGGTTTAATTGCTGAGGGTGTGTGTGTATGCGATTGCCTTTGAAAAGAGTGGCCTTTTTGGAGACTGGGAAAACACATTAAAAGAGATAAATTCCTCTTTGGCAAGTCTGATGATGTCAGTGTCTCAAAAATACAGCAGTGGAAATAAAAGCTCCCAATAAAGCATAAAGCACATTGTGTTAATGCATATCTCTCTAGTATAATAACATAATTAGGTGGGGGTTTGATTCCTGCAATTGCTGAGTGTGTCTGGGGGTGTGTGATTTCCTTTGAGAGGAGTGGCCTTTTTGGAGACTGGGAAAACACATTAAAAGAGGTAAATTCCTCTTTGGCAAGTCTGATGATGTCAGTATCCCACAAATACAGCAGTGGAAATGAAAACTCCCAATAAAGCATAAAGCGTGTCATGTTAACGCGTATCTCTCTAGTGTCGTAACATAGTTAAGTAGGGGGTTGATTCCTGCAATTGCTGAGTGTGTGTGGGGTGTGTGTGTGTGTTATTTCCTTTGAGAGGAGTGGCCTTTTTGGAGACTCGGAAAACACATTAAAAGAGGTAAATTCCTCTTTGGCAAGTCTGATGATGTCAGTATCCCACAAATACAGCAGTGGAAATAAAAGCTCCCAATAAAGTGTGTCGCGTTAATGCATATCTCTCTAGTATCATAACATATTTAGATAGGGGTTTGATTCCTGCAATTGCTGAGTGTGTGTGATTTCCTTTGAGAGGAGTGGCCTTTTTGGAGACTGGGAAAACACATTAAAAGAGGTAAATTCCTCTTTGGCAAGTCTGATGATGTCAGTATCCCACAAATACAGCAGTGGAAATGAAAACACCCAATAAAGTATATAGCGCGTTGTGTTAATGCATATCTCTCTAATATCATAACATAGTTGGGTAGGGGTTTGATTGCTGCAATTGCTAAGGGGGGGTTGTGTGTGCGATTGCCTTTGAAAGGAGTGGCATTTTTGGAGACTTGGAAAACACATTAAAAGAGGTAAATTCCTCTTTGGCAAGTCTGATGATGTCAGTATCCCAAAAATACAGCAGTGGAAATGAAAGCTCCTAATAAAGCATATAACACATCGTGTTAATGCATATCTCTCTAATATTATAACATAGTTAGGTAGGGGTTTGATTCCTGCAATTGGTGTGTGTGTGTGTGTGTGTGTGTGTGTGTGTGTGTGTGTGTGTGTGTGTGTGTGTGTGATTTCCTGTGAGAGGAGTGGCGTTTTTGGAAACTGGGAAAACACATTAAAAGAGGTAAATTCCTCTTTAGCAAGTCTGATGATGTCAGTATCCCATAAATAAAGCAGTGGAAAGAACAGCTGCCAGTAAAGCATGTAGAACATCGTGTTAACGCATATCTCTGTAATATCTTAACCATAATTAGGTAAGAGTATGATTCCTGCAATTGCTGAATATGTGTGGGGTTATAATTGTGTGTGTGATTTCCTTTGAGAGGAGTGGCCATTTTGGAGACTGGGAAAACACATTAAAAGAGGTAAATTCCTCTTTGGCAAGTCTGATGATGTCAGTATCCCACAAATGCAGCAGTGGAAATGAAAACTCCCACTAAAGCATATAGCGTGTCATGTCAATACATATCTCTTTAGTATCATAACATAATTATGTAGGGGTTTAATTGCTGTGTGTGTGTGTGATTTCCTTTGAGAGGAGTGGCCTTTTTGGAGACTGGGAAAACATATTAAAAGAGGTAAATTCCTCTTTGGCAAGTCTGATGAAGTTAGTGTCCCACAAATACAGCAATGGAAATAAGCACTTCCAATAAAGCATATAGCGTATCGTGTTAATGCATATCTCTCTAGTATCATAACATAGTTAGGCAGGGGTGTGATTTTTGTAATTGCTGAGTGTGTGTGGGGGGGTGTATGTGTGTGTGTGATTTCCTTTGAAAGGAGTGGCCTTGTTGAAGACTGGGAAAACACATTAAAAGAGGAAAATTCCTCTTTGGCAAGACTGATGATGTCAGTATCCCACAAATGCAGCAGTGGAAATGAAAACTCCCACTAAAGCATATAGCGCACCGTGTCAATACATATCTCTTTAGTATCATAACATAATTATGTAGGGGTTTAATTGCTGTGCTGTGTGTGTGTGTGATTTCCTTTGAGAGGAGTGGCCTTTTTGGAGACTGGGAAAACACATTAAAAGAGGTAAATTCCTCTTTGGCAAGTCTGATGATGTTAGTGTCCCACAAATACAGCAGTGGAAATGAAATCTCCCAATAAAGCATATAGCGCATCGTGTTAATGCATATCTCTCTAGTATCATAACATAGTTAGGCAGGGGTGTGATTTTTGTAATTGCTGAGTGTGTGGGGGTGTGTGTGTGTGTGATGTCTGTGTAAGGAGTGGCCTTTTTGGAGACTGGGAAAACACATTAAAAGAGGTAAATTCCTCTTTGGCAAGTCTGATGATGTCAGTATCCCAAAAATACAGCAGTGGAAATGAAAACTCCCACTAAAGCATATAGCACGTTGTGTTAATGTGTATCTCTCTAGTATAATAACCTAGTTAGGTAGGGATTTGATTCCTGCAATTGTTAGGTGTGTGTGGGGGGGGGTTGTGTGATTTCCTTTGAGAGGAGTGGCCTTTTTGGAGACTGGGAAAACACATTAAAAGAGGTAAATTCCTCTTTGGCAAGTCTGATGATGTCAGTATCCCACAAATACAGCAGTGGAAATTAAAACTCCCAGTAATGCATATAGCGTGTTGTGTTAATGCATATCTGTCTAATATCATAATGTAATTAAGTAGGGGTTTGATTGCTGAGTGTGTGTGTGACACTGCTAATCAATGAGTTGTGAGTTTTGCTTTTACTACTGTATGACATATCAGTAAAACAACAGTATGTGCATTGCACACTTCAGGTATCTGTGTGGCAAATACATATATGTACATGTGACCTCAAATGGTAACTGTGTGGCAAAGACGTATATGTACATGTGACCTCAATTACTTCATAGGCGTGAAGCCTGCTTTCTATGGGAATGCATCTGTTACCATTGACAGTTTGTGCTGCTGCTTCTCAGACCGTAGGTCACATATGTATGTATGTGACAAGGCCAGCCAGTGTAGTGATCTGTGCCCTAGATCAACTGTGTCACACACACACATGACAGTTTCTATAGAATAGTGTGAGTGAGGGTTCATGCCTGGGGCATATTTCACACATGTTCAAACACAACACAGTTTGTCAATAATGGGCATTCATTATAGGTGTACAACAACTCCGTGGTTATGCATACCGACCCCTTATTGCTTATGTGATACACTGAGGGACATCAGCATACCTTTGGAAATTTGAATACCAAAGGACAGATGACATCACATGTGGCTGTATGTACACATCGGTACCCCTGCTACATGTTGTGGGCTACTACCAATGTGGTACTGTCATGATACTATGTATACTAAATGTGGATGACTATGCTATAGTTGGCTTATAGCTTCACAACATGGGTTGGTCAACAGGTATCTGTCTGTAAGATACCCTTGTGGAGGATAAGTGTCTAATCTGGAGAATGCATTGTAGGCCACTGTATGCATTACCAGATGTGGACGGACATATCCCTAGTGTGTCTGCTTGTACCTAGGACGGCCACATGCCAAGCAGGAGTGGTCACAGGAATGTGTGGCGGTCAATACCACTGGTTACTGGTATAGTATAGTACCGGAAGGATTCAAATGCTACTGTGTATCCTACAACTGTGTGTCAGTTGTCAAGACATCATCTAACGATTGGTTAAAATCAGGCTGTTGAGGTTATGTACACTACCAGACTGCAAACCAGTGACCGATATTAAAAGTATCACCCACAGCATAGTGTCAAACCATGTCATACACACATGTGTACCCACGTTGTAACATATGTGTAGTAAAATGCATAATTGCCACCAATAGGAAATATGAAGTGTTAACACTGTGTAATACAGGGCATGTCACCCTTCCCATGTGTCCACCATGCACATACATGCAGACAGTGCACCTCCACCATGTTCACATATGTACACCTGAAAATCTGTACTGCACACATCACACACGTACCGTCCACTCACCAACACTTGCTGCCAGTACCACACACATCAGCCAAGTGACACATGGACGGACAATCCATTTTTGGAATTAACACTGGTGTAAACAATACTACATTGATAATCATAGCTTTAATGCATCATGCCTGCTCCGATATACCTTCAAGGATATCATTACACTTTACTGTTGACAACATGCTAACATTGCTACACTGCTATTAGGTCACCCTGTGCATCAGCACCATGTTAGTCTGTTCCTGCATCAATGTCACAGATGACAGGAGGTGGCACAGTTTCATCATATGCACAGGGTGTGTTATTGGTTTGCCACAGCTTGACAATGACCCATACAATTGATGTGTGTGTGTGTGTGTGTGTGTGTGTGTGTGTGTGTGTGTGTGTGTGTGTGTGTGTGTGTGTGTGTGTGTGTGAGGGACAACAGTACAGTATGGGTCAGTGTTGATGTAATGTGTGTGTGTATGTGTTAGCCCTAGGTGTTTGGTTTATGTGTGTGTGTCTGCATGCACACAGTTCCCCTTTGTGGCTGCCAAATACAGGAGGTTATGGGACAGCCACAGACTGTACCTCCCAGGCTGTACAGATCACTGTATCCAGCCACGGACACAGTACCTGTGCCTGGCAGGGGTGACACTGACAGTTTTGGGTACTAAGCCAGACTGGGAACTATCGTCAGAGGCAGAGGGATGTCGACTGGACCCATGTTCCTGCTGTGACTAGCCAGGGCCATGTACACATGGTCATCTAGGATGGTCTATCGACAGGCCAGCCCCAACATTGCTTGGGCTGGTACTGCCACTATGGGAGTGGCTGGGACTTGTGTGTCATCCTTGATGACTGCCAGCTGATGATGTTGCTGGCAAACATCCACGTCAACATCTCAGCAGTCCTGCACTGTCCTGGCGCATGGACATTACATTGCGGAGGACATCTAGTGTCTCCCCCCAATGTCTATCAATGACCTTGGTGTAATTACGGATGGCACCAGCAAGGTCACGGATACTGTCATTGATAGCGGTGTTATGAGCCCTCTGCGCCCTTAGTCCCTGCCTGGTGTAACATTCCATACGTGCCTGTGCCTGCATTACAGCCCAGAACATACCTGAGGTTGTGAGACCTGTGGGGGCACGTCTGCCAGGAGCATTACGACCAACAGTGCTCCCATGAGAAACCCTGGACATATGCCTATGTGGTACCGTTTTAGGTGTCTGGGTATGGCTGCTGTATGGGGTTGCATGTGCCATAGATACCACACTATCCTGGTCAATGCCTACTGTATGCTGTTCCTCAGCTAAGGCCATTAGTGTTGAGGGATGTATTGGCAGTATGCATGTGCGCATAGAAGGGGTGGAAAGCTGTGTACTGTCGATTGGCGGACCAACAATAGACACTGTCAAACCTGCCTGTGCCACAACACATGTATCATCATGTCCACTATTTGTGGCAGTGACTTCAGGTTCCCTGCTGCACTCATCTAACAATATCTCAGCACCTGTGAGAGGGAGACAGAAAACACACTTTACCATCTGTACAGGATGTTAGCACACATGCACACATGCACACATGAACACATGAACACATGCACACATAAACACATGAACACATGAACACATGCACACATGAACACATGAACACATGCTCACATGCACACATGAACACATGCACACATGAACAAATGCACACATGCACACATGAACACATGAACACATGCACACATGCACACATGCACACATGGACACATGCACACATGCACACAAATACACTACTCAGTCAAGTTGACACACACACACACACACACACACACACACACACACACACACACACACACACACACACACACCAACAGCAATACAGAACATATTCATTAGTGGTTGATGGTGGAGTACAGTATCACAAGCCAAAGAGTCCTATCACACTTGTCAGCAATCAGGATGTGTGTTGCTCAACAGCATGCAGTGTGAGTGTAGAGAGTCCTTGTTGATAACAATATACATGTCATTGATGCATGTGTGTTGTTCAATGATTGGCCTCACCCTGGAACACAATGTGTACATGGACACAACGTTGCTGTGCAAAATCTGAAATGCTTTCCAATGTCCTGTGCACCATCACTCATAGGTATACATACCATGGCCGGATGCACACAACTGTCAGGTGTATAGCAATGAATGCTATGTGTAGTACTCTAGTTACTGTAACTGGATGTAGTGTAGTACAATGAGCCATCATCAGGCAGCATCATGTGGTCAGTCAAGGCCATTAATGTATGTCACACTGGCAACTACCTTGTTGTACCTGACTTGCACCACTTTGGCTACATTAACCATTTCACAGCCAGTTGTTCCGTGGGTATGTAAGGTGTTCAATAGGGAGCATTGCCTAACATGAATGTGTTGTGTGTTGAAGTGTGTCACACCGCCCCATAGTAGGCCTCTACCCCTCAGGTATAGTATGTGTGCTGTGTTGATGACATTTGGGATACTGGAGTATGACCTTACAGCAGGTGTCTACATATGCTGTGTGTATCATATTAACACTTACTGCATATGACAAAGTGGTGTATGTTGTGTGCATGTGTATTGACTCTACCTATACAATGTCCACTACAGTGTACCACAATTGGTTGGGATGCTCTGTGTATTGCATGTGTTAGAGGCAGCTACTCATGTTACTGGGATGTGCATAGTCCCACAGAGAACATGCAGAGCATGCATTATGTATAGGTGGCTTACATGTGTATATGGCCTGCAACTCTCCTGTGACATGCACATGTTATATGCTATATTAAATGTAGAACACTCACCAGTATGGGTCTGCTGTCTTGCTATCACACCAGAGGGACCTGCAAGGATATGAGACAGTTTGTCAGTGTTAACAACTATGGCATTGCTGCTGTGAGTTTGCAATTTTACAGTAGTACAAGAGGTGAGTGATAGTCACAGCCATACAGATTATGTTCCAAATTATCAGTATTGCATGACACCAGGCTCCACATCTTCTGAATACACAGTACACATCGGATAAATGCATGTCCTAACAATTGAGCTAACAGTAGTCTACAGATATGCCATGTTACCTGCACGCTCTGTATCGACGTGCTGGGTGACTCCGGCCTCCATGATGACACATGTCTGTTGTACTGGTTGGCCCAGAGTCACCACGCTGAGGAGCAGCTTTTCCACTCTGCTGAGGGAGGGGGGTGCTGCTGCACCACCACCTGTGGCAAGCTGTTGTCTGTAGACATCGGAGGCATGTTGCCGGACATGTCTGATTAAATCACTGCAGTGATGGCGTACCTGCTCATAAGTCCGGTTATGCATGCCTACATCATTCACCCAATGGACAACATCCTGCCACAGTGCAGTGCGCCCATGCTGGTCCTGGCTGGTTCTGGAGAACAGCAGGTTGTGATGATGTATCAGGGTGTCTACGATGACTTCCTCCTCCTCAGGGGAATAAGCAGGTTTCTTGTTGTGAGACATGTCCCTGGAAGACAATAAAACAGTAATTGTGAGCAAGTCATGTGGCACACTTATTCTAAAGTGCAGACATAAATAAAATGCCATATATAGCAACCTATTGGCTGTCAGTAGATACACACTTTTAATACCACATATGACTGCTCAGCCCACAACTGCCTGACAGTGCCTGGCACATACTATATACCAAACCATGTTCTGCACAGCAACAAAGTGAAACCAGTATGTAAGACTATACAACAGTACATGGCACACTGTATGTGACACAATGCACCACCTAGCCACAGGAGGTGGATATGAAGCTAATGCATACAGACATTTGTCATCCATTGAAATGAATGTAAAGTACAGTTACAGTACTACCAGTACACCACGCTACTTGTTGATAGCAAACCCCTTAGTAACATATGTGCACATTCATCACTATAGGTGGCATACTGCTGTACTGCACTATACATGTTGCTAGATATGCACTTATATCCTGTGACACACATACCACCGAGGTCATGTTACAGGCATACCCACACACACATCAGACATACCTACAAGACACAAATGTATGGCAACCCAGATTAGTTTTACCTGTATACCATACAGTACTGTGTGTCAGCACATACAAAACCTCATGCCTGAGGTATGTAATGTGTGAGTACTACAGGTAACAAACAAAACAGTGTTTCCAAGCAATGTGGATATAAACCATACTGTGCTGTTTAGGCCTATAGCTTCAGGTAGTACTGCGGTTCATACGGGATTTATATTCACTAGTGTTAACAATCAATAAGCATACATGTACTGCTTTAGCCTACAATGGCAGACTCCAGTCAACACCATGGGACTACATCACACAGTATGCCATACTGCTTTTCCTGCCTAGCAATAGCATATGTATCTTTTGCTAGGATTAGAGCTACAATGCTACATACCATGATATACATAGTTTCCCACTAGGCTATCACACATATAGACATCTTTGACACATTCGCCTTCCATTCTCCATCACACCCAGTCAACCTCACATAGCAAGTAATGCAACAAGTACATGCGTGTGTCTATTGGGTCCTAGGTAGCTAATAGGCTATTATCTGTAGGGCCTATGGAAGCCTTGCCATATGGTACCCTGCCCTTCAACTCCCATGTAATGTAGGTTCATGTGCCCCTATCATGCAGAGCCACAGAGGTGATTCCCGGGTTGTGTTTCCTATCTCACATCCAATCATCATGATTATTCATGACAACTGCTAATGAGGACCTTCATTTGCTATTGATAGGTAGTTAATTCCAGAGTATGGTATGTGTCTGAAATGATAATGTACCACTCCAACATATTCTGCTTTTTGACGTTACAAGGTTTAGATCAGTACAGTGTGTAGCTTGTATGGAGTTTTATCTGTTTATATGGAGCATGTCCAACACCTGTGGGTTTGGCCTAGCTTTAGATGTTAGGCAGAGGTAGCCTCTGGGTAGGCGGTATGCAACACAGTGTAGCTGTGGTTTTGTAAGATAGTCTGCATAGGGCATCTGTTTGAGTCTGGTAATACTCTTTGTGAGGTATGTGTCTGGTGTCTACAGTTGCTGTGAATGTCTTCTGAGGTAAATACCAACAGGGCCATTGTACTCTATGATGGGTGTTATGACTGATGAGTAGAGTGGAACACTGACCTCTTTTTCCATGGATGACACACCTTTTCTGATGACATGTGGACCATACTCAGTTTACATGACTAGTGTGGTACTGTGATTATCAAAAGGGACACTACTGTCCACCTGTGTCCCATAGTCTCTTATCACACTTTTGGTGTTGAGTAGACTACCACCTATGTGGTAGTTCATGGGTACAGGGTTTTTAACAAAAGGGATGGCAATACATGTACAACATTGAGCTTGAGCGTACGTATGAACATCCATTGGTGTACATATAGATATACATACAGGCAGATATACAGTCCACCTTTCATGGTGGGAATATCAATTATGCAAAGGTTGAGAGGGATACAGTTACGTAATGATATTGCACAGTCTTGTGCAGAATGCATGGAAGGTATTCTCAGCCCATGTATCTTTAGCAGGACCCCCTATCTGGAAGACTAAAAACCTAACAAATCAGACCCACGGCATTTAAACACCACATATCATATGCCAGCACTGTATGCTGTCTTGTTTGCCACACACTACAACCTACATATAAATATGCACATAACAACCTGCACCAACATATAAATGTCCACCCTTCACAAACAGTTGCAGCATGTCCCTTGCTCTATGCACATGTTCAGATGCTATTATATCAGACACATATATATCTCTCCATATGTGTGTGCCATACACACACAGGGTCCACACTGTTGTAAGTCCATACACCTCATGGATGACCTGTTGGGCCTTGCTACAACATGGACAGTTGTCAAATGTGTGCATACAGTAATAGTACAGGGAGTATATATAGCTGCAAATGCTACATTACTATACTAGCCTGGTACAGCAGTTGCCAATGGTAAGCTACACATTATGTGACTATCATGCATGTCTTACTCTGTCACATCTAAGTTTATATAGATGCTTGCACTACTCCCCCAAACTGCCATTATACGCAGTATTGTACAGACTATAGATAACATGTTCAGATGTTTGACATATAATGCTGAGCTACATATGTCACAGTTATGTCCCACTGCACACAGCTACACACTAATTTGTCCATGGCAGTAGTTATGCATGGCATCAGTGCATACATACCTACTGCTGCCACATATGCATGTTTCAGAGTATGTACAGTACTTTTCATAAGCATCTACTACTTGCCGGTAACTACAAATCTGTTACATACCTGTTTGTCACTTTCAGGTCCGTCTGTGTATGCTTTGACAATTTTTTTTATTTATTAAGTAAGGTTTTTACTTAAGTTTTATTTTTGGTTATTAATTAAGTTTTTTTTTCTTAATTAATATATTTAGGTTATTATTAAGTATATATATTTGTTACTTAATTAAATATTTCTTTATTAAGTACTAAAGTTTGTCACTTCTCTCCAGGAGTCCTAGAGTTGCTGACACATGCAATGTAATGATTGCATGTGGGGATAGCAAGTACAATCTACTTTTATAGGTATCTGCGCATGTGCATGTGTTGCCCTCTGCACCAATTGGTGCCCATCCTTTGATAAATGCATACAGCCAGCTGTGTGGTAATTGCAGTATCCAATGCTATAAATTGCTAAAGTATGTAGGCGTAGCCCTTTCAGATTTCCAGAGTGGGGCCCATGCTTGTTTGCTGTGGACACTGTTGTGTAAGTCAGAAGGTTGGTATACTTCTTATAAATGAAGCTAGATGTGTTGACAGTGATGTGCATGTTGTACTCAGACCTGACTGTTGCCACTTCCAGTACAGAGCTATCAGTGTAGAGTTTAACTCACCCCTACAAATGCTTACACAACATTTATGTGACTAGGTACTTTCTTTTCTACTCATATAATTAACTGCAATACAAATGTAGTTATTGAGAAGTATTCTTTTGGAACATTAACTGTTTGTGAACTGTTATACTGTGAATATTAATGTACTCACTTCTGCAGGGTCTGTGTTTTTTATTGTTGACATTAGCACAGGATTCTTAGGACAACTGGACAATTCCAGTACTGAATATGCCTACCTACACCCTTGGTAGACCCTAAACACACAAGTATATTTTAATTGGGGGGGGGGGCTTACATACAGAGAGCATTATGTATTATTGTGTGAATATTATCTTACTGGACTTAAAGGATTGGTGTGCACCTGTTAGTTTATCAAGGCAGGTGGTCTATCTGTATAGTTCCCAACTGTGACCCTATCCAGATGGTAGCCAGAAGTTACACTGTTATTCTTTGTCTGTGCAACTCACAGGTGTTTTCAGGACTGGTACAATGGCATTGTCACAGTCAGTTGCTACCAGTACATGGCTACATCATTTGGTATTTCTGTGTTGTACTCCTACATAAGGGTATACTTGTGGAGGTCCTACCAAAGCTATTTGCAGAGTGTGTAACAGCAGAATAGCTTATATGCCTGTGTGTTTGTGCCTCTGCCAGGCCTATGAAACACTCAGATACATCTTTGCATGGAGTCAGGGATAGGTAGTTAAAAGTGAGGTACATCTTACACATAATAGGGACAGTAAGTGTCGACTTGAGTGAAGCAGTGCATATGGATTAGTACTCCTTTTATGAAGTACAAGCGGTGTTGTTAGAAAAATGCATAATAGCAATATGCATGCTGAGTGCATTAAAGGCTTAAAAGGGTTAATACATTCCGTTCATGTTGTATGAATCTGCACAGCTACTAGAAACTTGATAAGAGACATTTTAATCTGCTTATGCCATGTGAAAATGTGCAGCTGCTAGAAGCCTTGATAAAGAAAACAATAGATGTTTGAAAGCTTAAACCATAGTCAGCATTACTTGTACCAAAGCTAGAAATGTACCTTGAATCTAGGCAAAATGTAACACATGCATTAGAACTGTACAACTGAAGAATTGAAGAAGCAAGGAGGACTAAAATAAGCCCAAGGCCAGGTTGTTTTTCTCAAATGTTTTTGTAAGACAGCAATAATCTGACCCTGTCAGCAATAAGTCTGGTAACATTTTCTGTGTAACATAGAGAAAGCTGTGTCCGACTACGTCAGCAGTAGATTTGGTAACATTTTCTGTGTGACATGAAGAGAACTGTATAAGAATAACTTACTGATCTCCAGAAAATCAGACAAACCTTGTACCTACATGCTTTGTCTCCTTGCTGCAAGTAATAAAGGTGCCTTGCTTGAACCTAACGTGCTTTGGTCTTTGAAGTTTTTCTTTTAAGTATTGGTCCTTCGGACCGGAACCCTCTCTTCACCTCGGATCAGATATATAGGTGGCTGAAACCATACGGGGAAGAAACCAAATCGGTTCTTCTTATATGTAAAGTCCTCTGACTGAATTGTCGTCAAAAGAGGCCAGCCACTTTCTTATCTGTGACAGAAGGATGGGTTTTCCGCGAATCGGTGCTCATTCACGTGGGCTGAGGTAAGGTGAATCTACTTTTTCTGTTTCAGGATCAGGGACTGGATATGTATTGTTTTTTTGTCAGATTGTATTTTTCTTACAGTCCGGGATAAAAAAAATATATATCGTCTTTTCATAGATCAGGTGAAACAGAGTAGTAGACTTTAGGCAGTCATTCTGAAGAGACTATAACAAAATCTGTGGTACATGTTAAAACTAGAGAAGTTACGTAACTATTGAAAGGTAAAACAAAATGGGTAATAATTGCACAAAACACCCCAAAACCCGCCGTTAACGGAAGACGCAAAATATATGCAGTTGCAGCGCACCAATAATATTAGATATTTTTCAAAATGGGTTAATAAGTATGAATTTGACGGAAAATTATAAAAAACCTCACTTATCAAACTTATCAAACAACTCAAAAATGATTCTAATGGTCAGGTAAAAATGCAACGACGGATAGGAATTCCTCAGGCACACAGTTGGCTGGAGGAAGTAAACTGTAGGGACCAAAAGAACAAAGATTCAAAAGCAATGTTTTTAGATAGGGAGGATAACAACTTAGTAATAGCATCAGTACCTCCACCTCCCTTACCAGAATATGAAGCAAGTGAACAGGTTAGTCCACCCCCACTATATCCTGTGGTCACTGGAGACAGAGACATTATAAAATTGAAACTAACTAAAATCAGAGATCCCATTGGGACCAGGTCCCGAACAAAAGCAAATAATTCAGAGGAAGGTATCGAGTTATGGCAAATAGTTAAGAATTCACGATCTACAGGAGAAGAGGAAGAAATATGCCCACTTATAGAGGTACCCAATCCTCAGGCAGGACAGGACAATCAGGACCCAACCATTATAGTATATAAACCTTGGACTCCAGAAGATATCCGGAAAGCCACTGATGGAATTCCCCATCCAAAGATTAATTTTGGAAAATTCTCAGAAGACTTACAAGGAATGAGGTTAAGTTATAACTTAAATGGAGAAGAAATAGAAAAGGTAGTTAGATTGTAGGGCCAGATTGGTACATGATTTGTGGCAACTGGAATCCTCATGACACTGCACAAAAAACCCTCCCACATAGCAGCGCAGAGTTAGACACTGGAGTAAAAGGTCTTACAGACCGCATCTCTGAAAACTGGAAACCTAGGGCAGACTGGACTTGCATTAATCAATGCATCCAACAAGAAGGTGAAACAATTGACCGATACTATGCCAGATTGCTAGAATGTTTTAATAACCACTGTGGAATGCAAGTTCCCGAAGATCAAACACAAGATTCCCCATATGAACAGCAGTTAAAGAATGCATTTTTAAAAGGCAGTAGCATGCCTATAAGCAGTTTCATTGTGAAACACATGGTAGACCATCATACAAGCAGGTTACAATCATTACTTGAATATGCTAGGCATGCCGAAAGGCATTTTAATAGCAAAAAGAAAAAGTAGGCTCAAGTATTTTCTGTAGAAGACGGAGCAGAAGTCTAGATATACCAGAGACTCTCTGGTCGACAGTAAAATCAGATGTAGGACTCATTCGTACAGCAGGGCCAGTTACTATTACACCAAAGTCAGCATTTAGACCACAAAAAAGACAGCATCCCTTAAGAAAAGATGCAGAGGCAGGGATAAAGCCTATTATAGCAGCATTACTTAAAGGAGGGATACTAGCAGAATCTCCTGATTCACCATGTAACACACCTTTATTTCCAGTTAAAAAAGCCAATGGAGAATGGCATATGGTCCAGGATTTACAAGCAGTAAATGGCGCAGTAATACCAAGGGCACCTATAGTGCCAGATCCACATACTCTGTTAAATTACTTGAAACCTCAACAAAAGTATTTTTCTGTGGTAGACATTAGCAATGCATTCTTTTCAATACTGATACACCCTGATAGCCAGTATTGGTTTGCATTTACATTTCAGGGAAAAAGATACACGTATACGCGCCTACCACAGGGATATTGAGAAAGTCCAACGATATTCTCACAAGAAATGGCAAGCAACCTGGTGGGATTCAACCCACCAAAAGGTAGTCAGGTTTTACTTTATGTTAATGACATTTTGTTGGCGACCCCCACCCTGCAGGATTGTAGGGAAGATACCATAGCACTTCTACGATTTTTAGCCGCTGAGGGACATAAGGTAAACAAAGACAAACTGCAGCTCTGGAAAAAAACAAGTTAAATACCTAGGATATGTAATATCCAAGGAAGGTAGAACATTAGATGAGGACAGAAAAGTAGCAATTTTGCAAGCACCAAAACCCACTACCAAGAAGGAAATGATGTCCTTCCTGGGTACAACTAATTTTTGTTGAAGCTGGATTCCAAACTACACCTTGGAATCTGCACCTTTAACTGACCTTATATATAAGATGCCTATGGCAGCACAGGATTTGTTACAATGGACACCAGAGGTAGAATCTGCCTTTTGTAAACTAAAGCAATTAATAGCATCCTCACTAGTTCTGGAATTGCCAAACTATCATAAACATTTTTTCCAGACTGTAGATTGCAAGCAGGGTTATATGACATCAGTACTAACCCAACAACATGGGGATAAGCAATGCCCCATTGCTTACTATTCATCACAACTAGACCTAGTGGCACAGTCCTTACCCCACTGTGTACAAGCAGTAGTCACAGCAGCGATGGCAGTACAGGCTTCAGCCTCAGTAGTCTTGTTCCACCCTCTCACTTTGAAGGTACCCCATGCAATCTCGATCATTTTACTACAAGAAAAGGTGGCACATCTTTCCCCTGCTAGGCATTTTTCCTGCATGACTATATTGTTGAGCCAACCTCATATGACAATTGAATGCTGCACAACTTTGAACCCTTCTACCCTGCTCCCAACTCCTGCAGACGGCACACCGCACCGCTGCCTGCAGGTAATCGAAAAAAAAACATTACCTAGAAAAGACCTCACAGATGTTCCCTTGGATGATGCCGAGGTGACATACTACGTGGATGGCTCATGCAAGAGGGGTCCTGCAGGACAGGACCTAGTAGGATATGCAGTAGTCTCTGATACTGAGGTTATAGAAGCAAAACCCTTACCGCATAATTTATCTGCACAAACAGCAGAACTGATTGCCCTAACAAGGGCATGTCCCTTAGCAAAGGGTAAATGTGTAAATATTTTTACGGATAGCCAGTACACTTTCTCCACTGTGCATGTGTTTGCACAACAGTGGAAAAACTGGGGAATGATAACATCTACTGGCAAACCTATAAATCATGCACAGTTTATTTTAGATCTTTTAGAATCAATTCAATTACCTCAGAAAGTGGCCATTTGCAAATGTGCATCTCACACCAAGCAACAAGATAAGATTTCAAAAGGTAATGCAAGAGCTGATACAGCTGCAAAACAAGCAGCTACAGAGGTATTTCTTTTAAACGAGGAATTACAACCCTCTGAAACTTTGAATCTAGATATGTTAAAAACAATGCAGACACCTACTACGCAAGCTGAAAAACAACGATGGATGAAACGAGGAGCAGTACTCAAAAAGGGGCTATACATCTCTAAAGAAGGGAAACCAATACTACCTTCTAATTTGTTCCGCTATGCGGCATTGTTGAGCCATGGGCAGTGCCAAGTCTCAACAGGGGGGATGATACAGCTGGTGAACCAGGTGATCACAACGTACGGATTTACAAACTACTCTAAAAACATTTGTTTAATGTGTCAAATTTGTAGCAAACATCATGCACAGGGGGCGATAAAGCCCAAGCAAGGGAGTTTTCCCACACCACCATATCCATCTCACACTATCTGTATGGATTTCATAGAGTTGAACAAATGTGAAAATAAGAAGTATTGCCTTGACATTATAGATATGTTTTCCAGGTGGGTGGAAGCCTTTCCAACCAAAATTCCAGATGCAGCTACACTGGCAAAAGTACTTGTCAAGGAAATCATTCCTAGGTTTGGCATTCCGGAGAGAATCTACAGTGACAATGGTACACACTTTGTAAATCAAACCATATAGCAGTTTAGTAAGTATTTTGGTATTTCTTTAAAAAATCATTGTGCATATCATCTGCAGTCTGCAGGGCTGGTTGAAAGGCATAATGGTGTACTGAAAAGCAAATTGAGAAAATTAATAGCTGAAACAGGAAAAACGTGGTTGTACTGTTTACCCCTGGCACTGTTGAGCATGAGAACTGTCCCTACAGCAAAAGGACTGACTCCTTTTGAAAAACTGTTTGGAAGGGCTTATTATACACCTCAGTGGAAACTTCTCATGTCATCAGACCAGGAAGCTGATTTTACACTAGCTGAATACATGAAAAAGTTGTTGAGCTCTAAACATCTGTTGCAGTCTAATTCTGTTTCAGACCAAAATGAACTGAAACATCGGAAGTGACAGTGACGCCAGGAGACTGGGTATGGATTAAAATCATGAAGCAAAAGAACTGGGCATCACCGAGGTGGGAAGGTCCCTACCAGTTACTTCTTTCGACACCTACTGCAGTCAAGATAGCAGAACGAGCTTCGTGGATCCACCTGATGCACTGCAAGCTGGTAAAAAACTTAGAGTTGTACAAAGACCTTACCTCTCCATCGGGACCTTAAGCACAAAAGTCTGGCTACAAAGGGGGGTCAGATCAAGAGGAACTGATCCATCTCAAACCCAGTGAAGCAATCATCAGTGCTAAAGGTCCTATAGGACAGAGAGTAAGATAACGTGTCCTAAGTAAGATGATGGAATCAAGAAAGATCCAAATACACCTACTTGGAAGAACCGGAGAAAACGGAAATGCAGAACAACCATTTCCACAGAAGTATTACATGACCATCCTGTTGACTGTACTGGTAACAATAATCTTTTTATTGTAGCCATTTCTTTCTTCAGCCACACAAGTAGAATTAAATAAGCATGCAGAATGGCACCCGAACTTCAATACCTATCAGGCAATCAAATACGTGTATGCTAAAACCTTTAATGTTTTGAATTGCTGGGTCTGCGCAGCTCTACCGACAGCATACAGGGGGGTTACTGCTAACTTCAGTTTCCCTAGGGGCTAATAAGACCTGGGAAAACCTAATTCATGATACATCAAATGTCACATCAAAAGATAAAGTAGCATTGCACTTGTCTATTCATCAGAAGGGAACTGTGTGTTTTTATAAGAATGATACAGTCAAGGTAGGTTGGAGCTATTGCAGTGTAACAGTTCCCTATAGATGCTACACTAAATCTAATAACATTGGATCCTATTGCAACATGAGCTATAATTCATTTGTTGAACTGATGCATAGGACAATCGAAGAAGTAAAACATGATGCTGTCCTCTACAAACAACTGTCCATAATCGACAGAAAAATGTTTCACGCAGGACAAGGGTATGTTTATAGTAAAGTTACTACTAAAATGGAAGATTGTTACTTTATATGCGGAAGAAAAACATATAAATGGCTACCCAAAAACTGGTCTGGTAGTTGTTTTTTGGGGTACCTGGTTCCGACCATACGACACACGGCAGTTTTACCTCAAGGGAAAATTCGGAATGTCTGAGAAATCAAAAAGCCTGTTAATCCAGTGGGACAAATCAATGCACCCTGGAAATACCATCATGACTTAGGCCCTGGGAATAACAACAGACTGTCGCACATGAATCTAAGTGATGCCGTTAAATCGTGGGCAGGCATACTACCAGCATATGGAGCAATGAAATCAATCTGCGAACTGAGAAAATTGTCTAAACTTCTCGAAATAATGAGTAATGCAACCTTTTCTGCCCTAGAATTGGTAACCGATGAATTGACTGCCATAAGAACAGTGGTACTTCAAAATCGCATGGCTTTTGACTTCACCCTAGCGGCGGAAGGAGGTACATGCACTTTAATCCAGGAGGAGTGCTGTTCATATATTCCTGACTACAGACACGAGATAGACAACCATCTTGAGGTAATTCAGCAGGTGTCGGCCATGACCAAACCGGGACCAAATCCATTGACGGACTTATTTCAGAAATGGTTTGGGGGTTGGGGCAGCATCCTGATAAACATTCTGATTGCCATCTGTGTAGGGATAGCCCTACTGATGGTGTGTGGGTGCTGCTGCATCCCCTGCATAAAATGACTAGTTAAAATTTTGTAGACCTTTCAGTTTCAGAAACTTTGTACCAGGAAGCTGAACTCGAAGAATTACTCAAAAACTGAAAAATGCTTTCATGGGCTTAAACTAAATAACTCTCTAACTGCAAATTCTGAGTAGGAAGAGGTTAGGGGAAGATAAACTGTTTATGCTTGTTTTGAAAGGGGGGAAATGTTAGAAAAATGCATAATAACAATATGCATGCTTAGTGCATTAAAGGCTTAAAAGGGATAACACATTTATTCTGTTCATGTATGAATCTGCACAGATACTAGAAACTTGATAAGAGACATTTTATTCTGCTTATGCCATGTGAAAATGTGCAGCTGCTAGAAGCCTTGATAAAGAAAACAATAGATATTTGAAAGCTTAAACCATAGTCAGCATTAATTATACCAAAGCTAGAAATGTACCTTGAATCTAGGCAAAATGTAACACATGTATTAGAACTGTCTAGTTAAAAACCAAGTGTTAGGAACACAATAAGAGCTGGCAAAATAAAAACACCATTTATTTTTATTTTACCGGCTCTTATTGTGTTCCTAACGCTTGGTTTTTCACTAGTCAGTTTTTCGTTGTTTAGTGTTTTGGATGTATTAGAACTGTACAATTGAAGAATTGAAGAACTAAGGAGGGCTAAAATAAGCCCAAGGTCAGGTTGTTTTTCTCAAATGTTTTTGCAAGACAGCAATAATCTGATCCTGTCAGCAATAAGTCTGGTAACGTTTTCTGTGTAACATACAGAAAGCTGTGTCCGACTACGTCAGCAGTAGATTTGGTAAAATTTTCTGTGTGACATGAAGAGAACTGTATAAGAATAACATATTAATCTCCAGAAAATCAGACAAACCTTGTACCTACATGCTTTGTCTCCTTGCTGTAAGTAATAAAGGGTGCCTTGCTTGAACCTAACGTGCTTTGGTCTTTGAAGTTTTTCTTTTACAGGTGTCTACTGTTATATTTTGTCAGTATTCATTGTGTAATACCCCACCTTTCTGACTGATGTCAATACTTTTCAGAGGAATTCAGAGGGACACAGCTAAAATATGTTTCACAATCAGGGACATCCCTGAAAAGTAGTCACAGTTAGGAAGTATGGCCTCTGCCCTAATCAGATATGCCACTGTTTGCCCTGCTTTGATACTGTGTGGGGGTTGTAAAGTGCCTCTGTAACATTATTTGCTGCTTGAATGGCTGCTTCTCACATCACACTCATGTAATGCAATTCCACAACAATTGCTGGTAAAGATCCACAGAATAAGCTTTGTGTTATGGCCTTCCTATTTTTCCTTTACATTCACTCATTGTAATGCATGATATATTTATTTCAGCACCAAGTTATTGTATATCTGCTGTGGCTTAGTGGTACTTCATACAGTCTAGTGTGTCCAAGGTCTGGGGGTCGAGACTGACAGAAGTGTTTTATTTTGCTGCTGAGCAGAACAAGGGCCCTGACATAGAGTGACTAAGGCACTTTTAAGCAGTTGTAAGTGGATTTGCGTGGGTTTACGCGATACTTAGCAATGCTTAGCTAAGTGCACACATGCGCACACTCACTTAAACCCGCTTACTACTGCTTAAAAGTGCTTACTCCCGCTAAACCCCATGCTAATTTCTTTGAAAGAAAAGAAAATGGGGAGATAGGAAAGTGGTAAAAAAAGGGGCACAAAGAGGGAAAGACAGTAGGAAAACAAGCTCGGGATGTGCAGGACGGGTGTAGGGAAGGTCCATAGCTGCCCATTTCTTTACCAGCAACAGATGTGCATATGCAATAAATTTGGAGTGAAATTTGAAACCTTCCACCCCTGGGAGAGGGGTGAGGACAACAAAGTATGTTGTACTGTCAATTATAATTATCAGTTTACATGTCCAGCGGACATGTGTGCAAAATGGGCAGCTATGTATGGGGCGTAATTTTTTGTGGGTACAGATTGCCCTTTTTTTTTTTTCAGGTGAGAGTGGAAAGTGAGGTAGAGAAAGTAGGTATATTTGTGGAGGTAGGTTGGGGAGGTAAACAGACAAGACAAATAAGACTCATACAGGGGTGGTGTATGACATATGGGGTAGGTGAAAACAATTGAAAGGAACGGATGTTTGGAAATAGCAAGCCCATGAGCTCACAGATGGTAACAGTGGAATTGAGATCCCCACCCATGGACAGTCACCACTGCACCTTCACAGCCCCGAGGGTGGCTGTGCTGGGGGCTGCGTAGGATGGGCAGGCTTACCCTTGAGACGGCCACTCTCATGTCAAGCTGGTGTAGGGGATCAGTGGCTGAACGCTGGATCTCCCTATGCACCACAACCCGGACCCTTCGAAGGGTGACAGGTGGCCCTTCTCCACCCACACTTGCACAGGGGGGACGAGCCCCATCCCCTGCAGCGCTTCCACCTGAAGGTGGCACAGGACCAATGGAGGAGAGGAGCCCAGGCTGGGCACCGGACCTGCTGGTGCCAGGTGCACTCGACAGCTAAGGAGGGACAGGTGGATCCACTGGGACCGGCCTTCCCATACGTTCTGTGATTAGGTGTGTTTAATTACAACATAAACAACAGCATTCCAAATTAGTTGTAACAGCATGCAGTAATATTCCTATTAACCCAACACACCAAGGTTCCAATAGTTGAACAGCAAGCATAACACATGCATATATTGAACGACAGTGGACATTCCAACAGCATGCAGGGATGATTGGTAGCAACAGGCCACCATGATTGTGGTGTTTGAACAGGGCACATGAATCAAAGAGAATGCAGATATTTATAGAACAATAGGACATATGTCCCAACAAATGTTTTGAGATTACACATACCCATTGAGGTGTGGAATTGCATTGTTTATTCACATACAGTAGGGTGTAGAAAGAAACCTCAATTAACATCTTATAAGTACTTTTAGTCTACACTACATTCCTATTGACTGCAGGAGTATATCCCCTACATGTATTATTATACTTGCCAACATGCATTAGGTTGTGTAATGGGTTTGGCTAGTTCATTATATACCTGACCTATATCTGACATACTAACTGTCCAAGATGCAGATGTTACTGCTACATATTTATTGATGTTATTTATATTTCTTTATCTACATATGTGGATGTGTTCACATGACATTTTCAGTTCAATTTGTACAGAACCCTGCATTTCATGTAGCAAACTCACATTTCTGGGGAACAAATTAACGAGCTACTTGTGTGCCAGATTTACTTATGCATGCCATCCAGTAACTGACTGTTGAGGACTGTATATATGCTTCACAGCTAGTGGCACTTCCATCAACCACTTTAGATGGGACTGCCCAACTGTGGGTTGCCAGCACTTATTAAAACAGTACTATTTATATAATGCAAGGGTACAACAACATTTCAAAGTAAGTGACACAGACACACTCCAAGTTTTATTCCTTTATTAATTACATTACACACTTTTCCACAGGCTCTCTCCTTTATTTCATATTAAAGTGCATATGGCAGACATATTCAAGACATATTATACCTTTATTAATAAGTTAGAACACTCTTTTTTAGGCTCACTCACTTATTTTATATGACAGTACATGCAGAGATATTACTCCAGACATATTTTACCTTTTTTAATGGGTTACTATACTCTTTTTCTGGCTCTCTGACTTTTTTATATAACAGTACATGCAGAGGAATTATTCAGGGCATTTTATGGCTGCATTATTGGGCTACAACACTTTCTTTCAGGCTCTCTCACCTATTTTATATAACAATACATGCAGAATAATTACTAACCTGCCTGGTGGTGCAGCCTTAGCAGTCTATCTGCATAGGCTTGCTGATTCGCAGCATGGACACCTGCAGCGGTGAAGTAAATGAAGGGATATTGAGACATACCTATCCATTATATAGAATAAATTAGCATGTCGTACATACTGCATTCCTTGGCTACCTACTCAGTTGTGGGGCATCTTGCATCCCACGGGCCTCCTGTATCCATTGGTTCAGTAGGTCCTGCTTCCATCTCTTCAGGTCTGCATGGTGGTGACGGACCTGCTCACCAGTTCAAGGAATGCCTGTGACACTGGTGAGGTCATGAGCTAACCGGTTCCAAGTCTCTGCTTTGTACTCTGTTCCTTGGAACTGACCCTGCAGGAGTCTTGACTCATGATGGTGGACAAGGAGCCAAACCATGTATTTTGACTCCTCAGTGCCCCAGCGTTGTGCTCTAAAGCATGTACCCTCTCCAGCACCAGCCATTCTAACTGCATATGGGAGCTACAATGAGTTATGGCGAGTATTCCCACCTATGGGGCTTAAATATGCCGCACTTCCCACACTTTTTTGTGATTGTCCGTTTTTGAAAATTCTTGGCTGACTGCAGACCTGCTTAGCAATGGTTAATCTATCATTTATAAGTATATGTATGTTAGAGTGGCTGTTTACTAAGCTGTCGTGGCTTACTGGTTCAGTATTTTGATTATGGTGCACAGTGTCCTGGATTCAAACCTTGTCTTTGCTTTCTATTTTACTACTGTCCAGACAGGTTAGAGGGTGTGGCTGTGTTTAAGCAACTTTGCTCTACCGTTGCTCCACGTTGCCCGAAGGTGTGCTGGTTGGTGTGGCACGCACCTCCGCGCAAACCAATTGCACTGGGTAAAGCTATGGGCAACTACATTGTGCTGGGTAAAGCGCTGCTTAACTATGGGCAACTATATTGCGCTAGGTAAAGCGTTACTTAACTGTGGGCAATTATATGTCAGGTTCCTTTATAAATATACATTTTGTTTACTGATACTGATACATAGGCCATTTCAATGGTTTTTAGTACAAGTTTAATCATATATGTCAGGAATTATTTCATATACTAATTTTGAACATAAAATAGGAAGGGGAGTGGTGGAACTCAAACCGTGAATGCCTCCTCTTTGTGCAAACGCTCTACCACTATGCTATTGCTATTTGGCTTAATTTGCATAAACATTCCTTATTATGCTCTTCCATGTCGAGATTGCTAACTGCAGCTAAGCAACGCGCAGATATGGGCAGCTATATCTGGAATTAGAAAAAAAAATAATGTTTTACTTTTTATAACTGTGCTGGGGGTTTACAATGTCAGGGAGTGTGGTGTTGGGTACATGGACATTTGAGCGGACTCACTCTTGTGTTTTGACATTTTGCATTTCAGACACTTGCAGGGGCATGGACCTTTAGACTGCTCGGCAGTCGGACACACCCTCTGCTTTCCTGCACAGTCCATGTTAGACTTGGGGTAGAGTCTGCGTGCCCTCATGAATATTCATGGAACACTGACGTCATACCGTTCAACTGCAGCCTCCGAGTAAGACTTATTTAGTCTTACACGGAGGATTCGTGAATCCGGGGGTTACTCTTATAGTATAATAAAACTGCTTTGCTAAAATAAAATTTATTCTATTTTTTATTTTTATTAATTTAGCTAGTTAGTTAATTTGTCAGCATGTAAATGGAATGGCCTAAGTATAATTTTAAACATCAATGTTGGGTAAATATAGAAAATATTTGAAAAGCAGTAGAAACAAAATTCATAAAAGCTGTTGCACATTCAATGTGGCATCCATGCTAAAGCACCAGAAATAACAGTTAATTTTATGCCTATTGTAATATTTATTATCTTAATAACTTTTAAATGAATGTTAAGATCAAATTGCATGCCATACAGTGAAAATAGCAAATGATAAAGGGATATTAGAGTAATGTATCAAACATATGTCAACTAATATAGCATAAAAAACATGAATTCAAATTAAGCAAAGCACAATGCACTCAAAATTGAATTTTCTTCTCCCAAATATAAAAAAAATTGGTTGCAAAAAATTAGGTGAATCCTTTAAACATTCAAGATTCTGCAACAGTGATTCGGTGCTGCAGTGTTTCGTAACTGTAAGCACTTTCTGTAGAATTTGTTTTTCATTGCCATTAACCTTTCAAAGGTCTAATGACAATGATGAAAGCAAATTATAAAAGTTTAAATCCAGCAGTTACCTTTTGACCTTACTCATCGTGAATTCCTAATTTGCTGTTACCCATTTTCAGCATTTGTGTAATAGGGCTATTACTTAAAAAGCATGTTATAGCTGTGGTATCTATTAGAAATAATCTTTAAAAAAAACACTAAACAATTTATATGGGCTCTTTAGTAGACCATGCACATTAAAATAATCAAAATAACATGCAAGGTAAGAAAAGCTGTAGCTTTTAAAAGTCAAGTATAGCCACGTATCTAAAAGAGGGACATATTCATGCCAAAGAATGGCTATTCATGACTCCTCCCAGAAAAAAAAAAAGACAGAGAGAGAGAGAGAGAGAGAGAGAGAGAGATGCACACTCATCTCATTAAACTGAAATCTCATTTCAAACTGCATATTACCTTGCATGGACACTGCATTTTAAGAAGTCCATTAGTACTGCACCGTCTTTCTTTATGCACTCATTTCTTTAGACACCCAACAAAAAAGCATAGCTGCCTACTCATACTTTCAAAAGAAATGCAGACTAAATACATTTGTAGTTTTATTCAAAAAAGACATTATGCAGTTTATCTATTTTTGATAATCATACACTTGTCAGTAGCACTATGAATGACGGATGTGATGTTATTCGCACATGTTCTATATTTAATCAGTTAAAAAGAATTTATGACTTGATGCTAAGTATAGCAGCATGTTTTATGCATACTCTATATTTAGCAAATTAAAAAGTTTTTAGAAGTGAAATTTCTAAAGGAACTTAAAAGCTCTAACTTGCGTATTATACTACACGACCACTGGTAAAGGACTATATTATATAGGCACGTGACTCATCTGCTTTATATATGGATGGTCTAAAGCCTCCAAACCCAAATCTGTTAATAATAAACATGCTACAGTTTTTTTTTTCCAGTATGAACACTCAAGTGTTTTAAAAGTGAAACATAACACATAACAGTCAAGGTATAAAGACAGGAGAAAGTCAGGAAGTTTACTGTAAGGTGTACTTAGATAATAAAATGGTTGGCAGACTAGTATACAACTGGGGAGAGAGCAACTCAAACTATGAACCCAAAAGGAAATATAATCAATATAAACATAATATATATATTATATATCATAATATAAATCTGTCAGGGAAAAGAAGGAAAACAAATTAATAGAGTACTGTGTGGGGCTGATTAGGGTAGAGATTTGAAAAGAAAAGAATGACCATTGAAATGAAAAAGTAGCCATGAATACTTGGTGCATTTGTGAAGAATGTATGTTTGCAAAGCTAAGAAGTATAATGTGTGGTTATCATCATTACTAGGCAAAGTTAGCCTGAGACCAGAAGTTTAGCCAATGTAAGGTAGGAAACTTCTGTTCCAAAATTTTTAGAAAGAAAACCTTCTCAAATTCATATCTTCATTTTAACAGTGGACATCCCTATTTTCAAAAGAAAAATCTTATTAAGGGACAGTTGGTTAGGGTTAGCAGAATGACCTCAAAAGAAGCAGATTTTAAAGTGGAATGTCAAAATATCAGTGACAAGTTTATGAACAGAGGTTATCCAATGGAATTAATACAGCAGTCAATTGATGAAGTTAGTGTAGGTAGGAAAAGTAGGTTTGCTCCCATATTGGGTCAAGATATAAGTGAACCTTCACCTTTGGTTCCTTGTAAAGAAAGCAATCAGCAAAAAGATTTATTTATTTTAGATTATAATGGTGATTCAAACATTATAAAGAGGGTAGTTACTCAGGAATGGGACAAATGTATGCAGATCACTGATATCACATCAACAATACTAGGACATTTACAGTTTACCTACAGAAGGGGGATGAATTTAAAAAATCTTTTTGAGTATAGGGTTGGAAAAGGACATACTGATACTCGCACGAAGTATGGTACTTACAAATGTGGGGCTTGCTCCCAATGTATGCACATCATGAATGCATCCTCAGTTGAAATTTCTAGTAGAAATAGAATAATAACGAGCAAGGGGTATGCAAACTATAACAGTAGTGGTTTGGTTTACCTAGCTACATGTAATGAATGTGCTTCCTTTTACGTTGGAAAAACAGAACGTAAATTAAGGACTAGAATTTATGAACACCATTACGAAATTAATAAGGCCAATTCCAGAAACGCATTGTATCGACACAAGTTAACATGTACACAAGCTGAATTTTTCTTTTTTGTTCTGGAGATTGTGTTAAAAGAAATACGGGGAGGAATGTGGGAAGCAAAATTAGAGTACCGGGAACTATATTGGCAAATCATTTTAGAAGCCACTAAGGAACCCGGACTCAATGACATGTTGTCTATTACACCAGTATTAAAGCTGAGATCTGCTAAACTGTAATATTGTTATAAACATGTTGTCTCTCATATCTCCACTAGAGGTCAGTAATTCTTTGTGTTCATAGAACATTTGACAATGAATTAAATTGATATATATTTGTTTTAGAATAAATATTTTTTAAAATTGATAGGGTATGTTATAAATATTATTTTATATTATTGTATTTGACTGGATGAGTTCAATACTTTTATATATTTATATAAATAGTTGAATTTTAAACATTTCATTTAATTTCATTTTATTCATATTAATGAAGTTGATTGGTCATCCAATAGTAAATTTAGTTAGAGTGTTGTCACAGTATATAAATGAGATGATTCATGTGTGTTTACAGCATCTGAAGAAGTGTTTATATGAAAACGCAATTGTATCATTAGTAGCATTCATTCTGTGCATTTTGTGTGAATAAACTTCGTTCATCCACTTCGGCTCTCATTTGGTTGCTCGTTTGGTTTACAGTTTTCAGTGTTTTTTGGAGCCATTTTTCGTTGGTTTATTGGTTTTTATTATGGCAGAGCATCCAGGAGTGGAGTTTGACGATGACATGCCCAGAAGTGGAAGGGGAGAGTTTTGCAAATTAATTGGCCAGCTCTCCCAGCTGGTAGAACTTCTCACACCAGCCTGCCAATCATTTGTTTCCATTTTATCAGGTGTTCCTGGTAACCAGGAAATGTTTAACAGAGCAAGCAACAAGTCAGGACAAATGGTTACAGGCAATATGCAGGGTTTGCCAACCCCCTAATATTTCCAACAACGATTATACAGGATTACCCAGTATTTTTCTCAGACGAGAAGGAGAAACGGAGACAGAAACTGAAACGACTGTGGTAGAAGTGCCGAACCTTGGCGTCAATTCCAACGCCCACGCTAAACAAGGTGACTGTGTTTCTAATGTAGTTTTTGGCGCTATGCAGTTTAAAGATTTTGTATCAAAACAATATGATTTGTGCAACAAATCGGAATACGATCATTCAGCCAACAAAATTCTCACCTACAGAGAGAATTTAGATCGTTTGTATGTTTTCATGGACAAATTTAAAAGGTTAGAATGTGATAATGTGTACCTAAATGATTGTTTGAAACACAAGGTTGTTCCAAAGGGTTTGAGAATTTGTAAATACCCGAACAGGGTCCAATGTGGTTCAGAATTTCATTCTAACTTGTTAAAAATTTTTGATAATTGTGGCCTAGAAATTGTGAAGGCCATTAGAGATGAGAACAAAAAAGAAAAGGTTATATTATTAAAAGAAATGGAGAAAATTAATGACAACATTTTGAAGGATTTATTATTTACGGTAGAAGATGAGAAGGCCAAACATTTTGATATTTTTAAACAAATAGACAAAAAATGTATGGACAATATGTGCAGGAAACAAGGTAAACTGCAAAGGGATTTAAAAGATTACAGGGACTGTGTTGCATACCCCAAACCTAAACCTTTCAAAAGACTTGTAGAACTAGATTGTGATAATTTGATGGAAGGGAACTATCAAGATAGATATAGGGAAATGGATAATAATTTTCTTCAGTCTTCTACTGACGATGGGGAATTCCCTTTAGATCAACCATTTCCCCCTTTACCCAGGAGGTCCAACAGAATTCGCAACAAACCTCAAACCTATTACAATTACAACAATCAATATTACAAAAGGAGAATGAACAACTGAATCTAAGGGATCACCAGGGAAATTCAATAGTAGTGTCGGACAAAGTGCACACTTTCAAGGGTTATAATATTTTCAATTACAGTCACATTATCATAGATCAAGGGCATTTTGAACATTTTTCTAAGGGGTTCAAATAAGTTCCATTCAGGAAAGCAGATTTAGTTAAAACTATTGTTGACCTCAAGTTATTCATTAGGAAAAAGAATTTAGCTATATTTTTTGGTAAATCAGGAACAAACACCATTCCAGAATCAACATTAAAAAGAAAAAGTATTTTTAACCCCCCATTACACCCACAATTAAAAAATTTGGAATATATCATGGAAAAGGAAATCAGAAAAGCAGTTCTGAAACATAAAATCCATTCTAATTTATCAAGTAAAGAAAGGGAATATTTGGATATGTTAAGATCCGACCGTACCATTAGAATTATGCAACCTGACAAGGGGGGTGGTACGGTAATTATGGACAGTATTGAATACGAATCCAAAATGAAAAATTAACTTCAGAATTCACTCAAATATAATCTAGCTTCAATCAATGAGGATAATATTGCCACGACTAGGATTCATTTGATCCTGGAGGACCTATTGTTGGAAGGTTCTATCGATTTTGATACACACAAATTTCAATGCAACAAATTTCCCAGGGTTCCATTGGTATTCAGTATTCTGAAGGTTCATAAATGTCCATTAGATCCACCTTTAAGGTTGGTTGTCTCTTCAGAAGGTGCCATTACAGCACCTATTGCTCAATATTTGGACAGTAAGCTTAAAGAACTAGCATATGGAGGGACCACAGTTCTCAAAGATTCGTGGGACTTTTTGAGACAGTTAAAATCTGAAGTATATAGTGACACCTTAATATTCATTACAATTGATATAGTGGACCTATTCGGTTGTATACCACACGATACAGGTTTGAATTGGTTAGAAGAATTTATGTTAGCATTTGGGAATTTCTCACACAATGACTTTAATAATATTCTCCTTCTCATGGAGGCTGTGTTAAATAACAACTTCATGTATTTTGAAGGAGAATTTTACAAACAAAATAAAGGAGTAGCGATGGGGGCAAGTTGTGCCCCCACATATGCAAATATCATTCTTTCTTGGTGGGAATTCAAATTCATTCTCAACAGTAGGTTTAAGGAATGTTGGTCATTATATAAACGCTTTCTAGATGACATTTGTCTGTTATGGACAGATACTGAAGAAAAGTTTTTTGAATTTCTGAATTATGTACAAAGTACCACTAATTTTCTGAATTTCACTTATTCTATGGATAAGGATATTCTTCACTTTTTGGATGTTTGTGTTTCAAAGGAAAATGGAAACTTCTGTTCCAAAATTTTTAGAAAGAAAACCTTCTCAAATTCATATCTTCATTTTAACAGTGGACATCCCTATTTTCAAAAGAAAAATCTTATTAAGGGACAGTTGGTTAGGGTTAGCAGAATGACCTCAAAAGAAGCAGATTTTAAAGTGGAATGTCAAAATATCAGTGACATGTTTATGAACAGAGGTTATCCAACGGAATTAATACAGCAGTTAATTGATGAAGTTAGTGTAGGTAGGAAAAGTAGGTTTGCTCCCATATTGGGTCAAGATATAAGTGAACCTTCACCTTTGGTTCCTTGTAAAGAAAGCAATCAGCAAAAAGATTTATTTATTTTAGATTATAATGGTGATTCAAACATTATAAAGAGGGTAGTTACTCAGGAATGGGACAAATGTATGCAGATCACTGATATCACATCAACAGTACTAGGACATTTACAGTTTACCTACAGAAGGGGGATGAATTTTAAAAATCTTTTTGAGTATAGGGTTGGAAAAGGACATACTGATACTCGCACGAAGTATGGTACATACAAATGTGGGGCTTGCTCCCAATGTATGCACATCATGAATGCATCCTCAGTTGAAATTTCTAGTAGAAATAGAGTAATAACGAGCAAGGGGTATGCAAACTGTAACAGTAGTGGTTTGGTTTACCTAGCTACATGTAATGAATGTGCTTCCTTTTACGTTGGAAAAACAGAACGTAAATTAAGGACTAGAATTTATGAACACCATTACGAAATTAATAAGGCCAATTCCAGAAACGCATTGTATCGACACAAGTTAACATGTACACAAGCTGAATTTTTCTTTTTTGTTCTGGAGATTGTGCCAAAAGAAATACGGGGAGGAATGTGGGAAGCAAAATTAGAGTACCGGGAACTATATTGGCAAATCATTTTAGAAGCCACTAAGGAACCCGGACTCAGTGACATTGTCTATTACACCAGTATTAAAGTTGAGATCTGCTAAACTGTAATATTGTTATAAACATGTTGTCTCTCATATCTCCACTAGAGGTCAGTAATTCATTGTGTTCATAGAACATTTGACAATGAATTAAATTGATATATATTTGTTTTAGAATAAATATTTTTTTTAAATTGATAGGGTATGTTATAAATATTATTTTATATTATTGTATTTGGATGAGTTCAATACTTTTATATATTTATATAAATAGTTGAATTTTAAAAATTTAATTTCATTTCATTTTATTCATATTAATGAAGTTGATTGGTCATCCAATAGTAAATTTAGTTTGAGTGTTGTCACAGTATAAAAATGAGATGATTCACGTGTGTTTACAGCATCTGAAGAAGTGATTATACGAAAACGCAATTGTATCATTAGTAGCATTCATTCTGTGCATTTTGTGTGAATAAACTTCGTTCATCCACTTCGGCTCTCATTTGGTTGCTCGTTTGGTTTACAGTTTTCAATGTAAGGTAGTACAATATAATCTGTACTGACCTCAAATAGTATGTATCCCAAGCATCTATGATATAAGCTTAAAATAAAATGTGCTACCATATTTCCCCGAAAATAAGACCGGATCTTATACTCTTTCCCTTGCCGAAATATGCATTAGGGTTTTTTATCAGGGGATGCCATATTTACCCCCATACAACAATCTACATTTATTCATTTATTCCTGTACAAAAATTGACATTTATTCATGTACACAAATTGACATTTATTCATGTACAAAAATCGACATTTATTCATGTACACAAATTGACATTTATTTGGTACTTTTCTGTTATTGGACAACAATTCTAAGTAACGCATTAACAGTTGTGTGAGAATTCTGCATAAACAGTGCAACAACCATTTCAACTTCAGAATATCTACACCTTGGCATTCACAGTGCAATATTTCATGCTTAACAGAAAGTGCAGAAAAATCTCAATACGTATGTATTGGAGGAGGGGAATAAAACTGAAAGCAGAAGCAATCCATTCTGTTGCCCCGATAATGGAAAAGTTATTCAAATTCAGTCATGTCATCTTCTTCTGGAGCATTGTCATAAGTCTTCAACCCCTGAATTCTGGCCTGAATTTCTTGTGACTCCATTTCCTCTAGAACCATTGGCCCCAATCTGTCATGCCTAGCACTAGAGCTCTCCTTAAATGAGCACTGCTTGTCCAAGTAGCCTGTTCATAGTGCATTGGCAACCCAGTTGTCAGTGATTTTATCTCATGAATTTTTCATCCAAGTCATGACCTCTTGCAGGCTAGGCTTCACAATGTTTCCTTGCTGATTTCTCTCTATTCTATTTTCAATGTAGTCATTGAGTTCCATGCGCAAATGGTCTTTGAATGGCTTGTTTATTGCAATATCAAGAGTCTGGAGATAGGCAGTCATTCCTGTGGGAAGCATTATTTGATCTATTCTTCTTTGTGCTAGGAAGTTCTTCATGTCTTTAGCATGGTGAGTGCTGGCTGAATCCCAGACTAGCAGAACTCTTTCGCCACCTTGCAAAACAAGTGGCAGCATTACATCGACCCACTTTCTTATAACTGCTTGTGTGCACCAGGCTTTTTCGGTTTCAAGAATGTAAATGCCTGAAACACGTTCAATGTTATATTTCTTTCCCTTATTAATGATTAGAGGTGAGGTTTTCTTTCCATCTAGATGAATTGTCAAAATACAGGTAACACGTGCACTCTAGTAACCAGTGGAAGGAATGTAGATTAAGGCACCCCTCTGATCAATTGTTGTTTGAGATCCTTGGCATATAAACACTGCAGTTTCATCCATAGCAATCATGTTGGAGAGTTGGTATTTAGAAACGTCGATGCCATCAACAAAGGACTTGAACACAAGTGCACGTTTAATAACTTCAGTGTCTTCCAGCTTGAACAGTGTTATTGATCTTCTTAGACACAGTTTATATCACTGAAGGAAACCATCTAGCCAGTGCTGTGATGCTTTGAATTCTTCTGTGGTGCCATTGCAAGGGCAAATGCTTGAATATCAGCCCTGCGCACAACCAAAGCCTTTGCTCTCCTGTTAGCAATCCATTATTTTGCAGCTAATGTTATTAATTGAAAGTATTAATGTGATGGTTGCCTGGCCTTCTGTTGAAACAACTTTGAGCTTGAGACAGGAGATGCTGTTTGTTAGTGAATTCTTTAACCTGGCAGTACACAATTTGTTTATTTATTATTTATTTTATTTTACATTTGTTTATCGGGAAAGTTCATCTGAGCAAAAAGGCCCGTTTTCATCAGCGGCCCGGGGAGAAAAGCTCAGTTAGCACATTAATTCAAAAAGATTATTATACTGAATGAATATAAAGACATAGGTAAAAAATACATTAGGCAATTACATATGTTATACATAGCTAGGTCTGATATAACGCAAAATAGAAAACATTATTCAAACAGTAGAGGTCTTATGATATTACACAAAAGACTATGATTATCGAAAGCATAGCCAGAGTGGTTATCAGTCAAATCTCTTCTAGAAAGTTGGATGAACTGACCTTTGGTAGTGCAAAAAATTGTACCATGTGTCAAGAAGGAGAGCATTAGACCAGAAATGAGATGTAAATTAATTATGTGTGTAAGTAGTGTAGCAGAGGCCACAGTAAGAAAGATGTGTAGTTGGTTAGCAGATCAAGGAGCTTCCTACTGAAAGTATACATTTTTGTGATTTACTCTTATAAGTCCAGTCACAAGATTTTGCAAGCACTTGTCCACGAACAACAGTTATATTTACATATATTAGTCTGAAAGTGTTTTTGCAGAGGTTGAGCCCCCATACACTTACAAACATATGAGGTTGCATCTCCAGCATATCTTCTACTTGCATATACCTGCACTGAGATTCCTGCATCTTGGGAATTGGAAACATTCTCAGTATACTTGATTATTTACTATTCTTGACTGAGTCAGTCACAGCACAGATAGCCTCTTTTTATGGGAAATCCAAAGTGGTATTCATACTGATTAGGGGCACTTTGTCCAGGTTTGGAAGGGACAGTTGTATGCAGTTTTGTATAATAATGAATGCAAGAACAAGATTGAGGAAGAGGAGCTCAGGACATATTTTTCTACATTCTTTATCTGGTCCGCATTCCTGCTGATCATCAAGCCAAAACATTTTTCCACTCATTCGCCATCACTAAGGTAAAAGCAATACCTGGTGCTGCAGCCAAACTGGCTACAATAAGATGTGTTTGTACTTGGCTTTAACTCTGCCCTAATGGTTCATATGGACACCTGTGCCACTCTCGGGGCATCCTACACCCACTATCTGAAGTGTGTTTTTGCACAAACATGAGACCTGCTCTTAATGGCTTGGGACTGTCGAGCATACATCACCTGGTCATACAGCCACTGACTGTAGTCTGGTCTCCAAACAGTGAGTAAGCAGATTAGATGACTTGGACCACCAAAACCTGCCCCCCTCCCCCATGATGAGCAAGCTGGAATGAACTGTTCAGTCCCACTCTCCCCTGCCTTGATTTACAGGTACCCAAGACACTACTGAAACTCAGGTTATCCTGATCATAGTCAGGTCTTTACACTATTAGGCTGCAGACCCATGTGGCATAGACTTTTTTAGGGCAAGAGGTGGGCTAGAAATGAATGATTTCCATTTTCTTCTACTTGGAAATGCATTTATTCAGATTCTTGAATTCTTTTCTCTTATGAGCTTTTGGTACAATAATTACTGTATTTATATCATTCTTATGCCTGAATAGTATTTTTTTCATGATTCAGTGTGTATTTCTTTTCTAGTACCTGACTGCTTGCAAACTTTTAATTTTTGTTAAAGCTTCTAGAGTGCCAGGAGAATGTTTTACATCTACCTGAGGAATCACTATTAGAAGTAGTTATGAACCCCTGAAACCAACTACTTATGTATATCAGCTGTAAGACTGTTGTAGGGAGAAGAATTGAGAGGTACCATAATCTCAGGAAGCATCCAAACCTGCACTACCATTAATTTATGCAGAAGGGCCCTGACTTAGCATCTCATCTGAAGGTCATCATTTCCGAAGAACAGCACCCTATTATAAAACACAGCATGGCCACTACTGAAACATGTGTCCACCAGTCTGATATGGCAACAGAACTTTCTCATCTTCCTAGCATCAGAGATGAGTGTGCTGTCTGCTGAGTCATCTGTACCATAATTGAAAAGTTGAAAATAGTAATTAAAAATAAGGCTGAAGATTCGGTGACTGAGCCAGCTAAATACTAGTGGTGGTGATAGTTCTAGTGTTTGAGCTGAGAACAGGGCAAGCAGATGAAGAAAAGGAGCACAGGGTATTTGCAAGCTCAAATGGGGAACAAGAGGCATTCTATGCAATGGAGACTGGGTAATGGAAGGGTCTCTACGGAAATGATCGCACTCAAAATGTCAAGCACCAACATGCCAAAAAAAGGTGTGAACAAATGAGAAGAATGAATCTTGAAGATCACTTTTCTCCTTAAAACGTTATTTTTGTGGAGGGAGGGAAGGTATATATGCCAACTATAACATTGTCATACCTCAGAAAAAAGTGAATATTTTGAGAAATGGCACCTCGGACTTAGTATATATGTGAGTCCTTTTAGCCAACGAGTCTCTGTATAATGAGACTCGGTCTAATGGGTCCCAACATTTCAAATGGTTATTGGGATGGCACTGTTTATTTATTTCTTGGCTGAGTTATTTCTGTTTAATGATGGAAATATTCATATTTTGCATGCTTGAGGACATAGCTACAGTTTTGCCTAGTATGTTTATATTTTTGTTAAAGATGAACATAGCAGTGACATAGCCAAGCATAAACAAACGTGCATCACAACACGCACATTTCAAGATTAATTTATCCATTTAGTGCAATGAAATACATTAGAGATTAAATTCCTGACATATAAGATTTTGTTAAAAAATGGCATTTTTTTCACAACACTTTGCCTGGTTGACTGAGTGGGATTTTTATTCAATCCTATCATTTTTGGATTTTCTTGTTAATCATGAAGTGGTATGCAATCCAGAAATATGCATTGCCTGAGGTAGTGTGTGTGGATGCAAATTATTTTGTATATTATCATATACAAATATGCATTGCCTGAGGTAGTGTGTGTGGATGCACATTTATTTTGTATATTATCATATACAAATATGCATTGCCTGAGGTAGTGTGTGTGGATGCACATTTATTTTGGTGGAGCTATATTTGAAAACTTGCTATACAAGTCCAAAAATGTATGCCACACCCAAGGAATACAGTGAGATCTTTTTCTCACATTTTGGCCTTAAGTTCAGTTGTAAATCCAGAGAAACTTCTACCTTGGCAATAGGAAAGATGGACTTCTGAAAAGAAGAGTCACATTAAATCATTAATTCATATTAAATCAGCGTGAGATGTAATAAAATTACTGTAGGCATTATGTGGCAGTCTGTTCTGTACAAGGGAAGTTATGGATATGCAGAAAACTAAAAATGGGTGTATGGTTTAATTGTCTTAAAAGAGCACCAAGATGTAATACGGATAGCGAGTAAGATAGTTTGGAAAAGTGGAAGTCTGTAAACATGTACTATGTGAACTTGTTAGGAGCAAGTACATTAAAGAATGGTTGCAGGTTTGGAAATTTTAGTAAGTTTATTATTTATTTTATTTTATATTTGTTGACCGGGCTAGTCCAGCTGGATATATGTCCATTTTCAGTGGAGGCCCGGGGAGAAAAGCTCCACAAATTACAACAACATAAAAGGTCAAGACAAAGACAATAACAGTATAATTTGGTACATAAGTTTTAACAATTATAGTACAAGCCTAAGATTATATATTTTATATTTCAGTAGGAAAAAGGAAAAATGTATCTAAGAATACATGAATAAGACTAATACATTTGTATTAGAAATGGTGTAGTACAAATCTTTATAACATATTACAAAATTAGATACACCTAGTAATTTATGATAAGAGATACTAAGGTCTCACAAAAACCTAAGAAAGAAAAACACTAGAGATCAATAGATAGAGTATAGAAGAACAGCAAACAAGGATGGATTTCTAGTGTTATTTAACACATAGGTTGTGATACTATATGAAGGTGTTTGATCATTCCATAGTATATACTTATTTACATGAGAAAAAATCCTAAGGAAAGTTAAGCTCACTAAAGATTAGTGAGACAACACAAGATCATGATAGGCTAGGAATTGTGGGAGTCTAGTTAATAGTTAGGTACTTAGTCTGGGTTAACACAGGGGAATAGCCAGTGTGATTTGAGGTAGGGTTTAAGCTTGCTTTTAAATAAGCTGACAGAGGATATTGAGGTTAGCTGGCTTGGGAGGATGTTCCAGGCTTTACCTACTGTATTGGAGAACAAGGTGTCACCAGCTAAGTTGTTGGATTTTGATATTTGTACAAGTAGGTTATTAGCTGAGCGTAAGGTCTTGAGGTTATTATAGGGGATGACTAGGGATGTAGGTATGGGTGTATTTTGAGGTAAATACAGGATCTTATGGGCTACTATTAATTGATTGAAAAGTATTAAATTTGGCAGCTCTAACCATCCTAACTGATTCAGATTGATACAGTGATGAGTTCTATAGGAGGACCCAGCTGCAAATCTGGCAATATTGTTGTAGGAGGATGTAAGTTTACTCAGATTACTTCTACATATTTTGGTATAGATAGGGAGGCATAGAGCAAGGTAGAGATGAGGTGGGTACGAGCAATAGTAACCCTGGCTGGAGGTGTAAGAAAGGGTTTTATTCTATAGAGGGAACCTAGTTTCTTGTTTACTATTTTTATGGTGTTATTAATGTGAGGTTCAAAGGACAAGTTGTTATCTATTAGTAGCCCGAGTAGTTTGGTGGTTGGTTCAGGAGATATTATAGTTCCATCATTTGAAGTAATAGTAAAGTTAAGTGGGGAGGTTCTGCGGGTGGGGGTAAATAGTAGCATTTTTGTTTTTTTGGGGTTAAGGATAAGACGTTTTTGTAGGAGCCAGTTTTCAACTGTACTAAAGGTCATTTGGGTTAGTGACTGAAGTTCTGATTGAGAAGCAGCAGCGCATATGAGTGTGGAGTCGTCAGCGTCATTTTGGTTCATTGTAGTTTAAACAAAAGTTATGTGAGATGGGGGTTGAGGTCATTAGAAAGGTTAAATCTACAATCACCTTGGTGTATAATGTTGGACTTTGACAGTCATTGTTTTATTTGTTTATCTACAGTCAGCAGAGTGAATGCAGTGGAGGATGGGAGTGTAAAGACTCATAGTTAATGTTTAATATCCTGTCCAAGAGTGATGAGAGCAATAAACTAAGTGAGAGAAATTATGTCACATAGTACATTGGAAGGTACTCCCAGAGGATAGAGCAACGCGTCCATCAGATCAAAGTCCAAGTCAAGTCACTACTTAGCACTGTGCAGTTGACATACGTTAATAATCATGGAAAAAGCAGAGTTTAGTTGAAATGAAAACTAGTGTCAGCTGAGGATATCATACTGAAGAAGAAAGCAGGAGGAATGGAACAGGGATTGAGAGAAAGTAATACAATGTGCTGGTCACTAAGATTAACAACTATGAAAGACAGGAAGATGAATAGGATAGTAAAGGAGAATAACAGATGAAAGAGTGTCTTGATATTGCAGATGATCCACAGGATGAATAAGGTATAAAGTAATAAGAAAGATAATGTTAAAGGTAAGAGTATTTAGCAGGGCTTGATTAAAGAGAATACGGTAATAGGAGCACTCAAATAAGTTAACTACATGTTTACAACTCTTTTGTTTTTCAAGAAAATTCTCATAATCAGCATGATGTTTTTCACTAGTGTGCAGTTCTCTAAACCCAACAGATGGGCAACACATCATTTATTTATTTATTTAACATTTGTTAACCGGGAAAGTCTGACTTGGAACGAATCAATTTTCAGAGGAGGTCCGAGGAGAAATGCTCCAGACACATGTCTTCGTAACATCCAAATTCACCCTTTTCTGTTGATATAATGACAATACAATCAATGATATTTGAAAGGATATGTGAAGCATTCCCTTCAATGCACAATAATATGTGGGCCAGTGCCTGCTACAGAAGATAATACTAAGTTGTGTTGTTTGGCAAAGAGTTGTTTCAGCTGCAGTCACAGAAGCTGCATTCACTAACGCATAAATTCACTAAATGAGCATAAAGTCCTTATCAGTCACCATTTAAGAGGACTAGAATGTGTCTTTACATGCACCTCTCAGGAAATCAGTGGATGTGGTTTTGTTTTGTTTGGAAGTCATTTTGCACTGCAGACACATCTCTTCATTTTGGAATAGTAATAGTATGTAATAGTTGGCACTGCATCTGTTAAATGACAGCTGTCACATGCATAGTTTGAAAGCTGTATGATATGCAATGCAATTTAGATGAACTGTCATTTACTGAAAGAAAAAAAAACTTCACATAAGAGGCTACAGGAAATGCAAGGGTGGTGGTCCCTATCCTTAGGTGCTGTAACCCCAGAATAGGACATATGCATTTGCCAGATCTTCTAATGCCCCAGTATCAGGCATTATGGAGATTCCTCACAAACTCAGGAGTTGTTATTCCTGTTATCGTGTACTGTAATACCCCAGGAAATGCTGAATAGCAAACCCCACCAATAGCCAAGCATGCCTACATGTGTGCAGCCACTGTTAATGAAACATGACCACAACGCCCAACACTAAAATAGTAATAGGAAGTAGAATACAGTATGAACTTATGAGGGTTACAGTATTCTAAAAGTGCAGCCTCAATAGCACTAACAAATAACTGAAACAAACACAGCTGCTTATCCATTTAACAACACAAATTTTATTTTCTTCAAAAAAAGCAAACATCTTTTTCACTTGTCTATTCTCCTTTTAAAATAGGTGAACTCCACGTAAAGTTCTGTTGGATCTATCTCTGTGACATCCAGCATTAATCCACTGCACACTAATGCTCTGTTTGCAAAAGCCAGCTCACAAATGAAGAAAACAAATGTATCCAATCTGGATTGTGAACAAGACACCGTAGCTTGATATTGCATATAGTGTTTACTTGGTATGACAAGATGTGATTCTGAGTTTGCACGTTGGCTGCTAAAATCAGAATATCACAAAAGGAGATCTTAGCTCAATCAAACTATACTGGTCAGCAAAAGTAAGCAAAAAAAATCAATCTGGCCTTGCTTCACATTCATTCTATAATCCAACTGGCTAAATAGTTTAATAAGAATTAAGGGAATTGCCCCATGCAAAATAGTGGACTGTGCTTGTGGACAACATCAACTGTACCTTACATGTAGCTGAATACATTAGTCAGAGGGAAAATGATTAAATGTATTTTATATATATATATATATATATATATATATATATATATATATATATATATATATATATATAAAATGTTTATATGGTACTGGTGATAAGAGTGAATGAATATATGGTATACATAGTTATTCAGTCTGTCAATTCAGCCACCTGTATGGCATGTCAGTTACTGTGGGAATAACTAAACCTGTGCAGATTTTGCTGGGGCTAGACAATAATCATTATTTTTTGTGACAAACGTATTGGAGATTGGTGCACACTAGGAATGAAATGTTGGATTATGAGTAATTTTTTGAAAGAAATGGTAATTTGTTAATTTGTTTTCAGCACATTAGAATCTTTTTGCATGATATGCTGTGAAGAACTTTTGCATTTTACATTTTGGTTGAAGATAGTAACAATTATTGAAGTTAAGAATGCAGAACGATAACCCAAAATAAGCATTTCCACAACAATGATGAAAGGAAAACAAAATGGCTGTACCCCTTTCAGCTCCTATGTACAGAATTCAAACTTTATGAAGACATATTCCCTAACTCAGGCCCTAATATTGAAAACAATACTAAGACCACCCCCCAGAAATCTGACAACCCCAGCTTCCCACACCCCACCATCTGAGGGTCAAACTTGTGCTTCCCATTCTCTGGAACAGACTACCATTCATGTCAAGCAAAGCTCCTAATTAACCCCCTTTAAGAAAAATCTCGACAATTGGATGGGAAATAGGAAATTCACCCTGGGGTCACTTCTGTGGCTCTGTTAGATAGGGGCACAGGAAAATAATTTTATTGGGTGGCAAAAGCCAGGGAACTCTTTTGGCTAGGCTTATATAGGCCCTGGGGCTGATAGCCTAGTACCTACCTATGAACCTATGAACATATAAACCTAAACCTAGGGCGCATAACCAATAAGCTACATGAATATGAATGTTATACTTTTCTTTCTCACTACTCCCTGGACATAGCTGTCTTAACTGAAACATTGGCTGAATCCAGAAATAAAAAATACTGAAATCCTTCCCAACCCAACCTCCCACTCCCAGTTTCAAAATACCCAGAGAAAATATAAATAACAAAAGAGGAGGGATCATAGCTGTAGTTTTTCAAAAGCAATACTGATGTAAGATTTCAGACCCTTAAACCCCACATATTTAATACAGCAGAAATATTTTTAACACAACTTTAAGTTAACCCAAAGAAATCCATTACCATTGCTAGAATCTATACCCCCCCAGGAAATAGCATACCTATTTCAGAAGAAATACTTCACTGGATATCACACAATATACATCAAGAAACTATAATTTGGGAGATCTAAGTATCAATTGGCGGGCATGTAACTCAGGTGCCCCCACAATCTTCCTAAATCTATACTGTTTCTCCCAACTCATACAAACTATCACAAGACTTGATAGGAAAGCAAGCAGACAATCAATATGTGACTGGATCTTAATCAATAAAACATCTACCATAACCCTAACAAGATATTTACCATATAGTACAGTGATTATCTCTGAACATAAATATTGAGACAAAGAATAAACATAATTAGGTCAATTAAAATATAGCCAGACATATAACCTAAAAAAAAGTTTAACAAAAACACCTTAATACCAACCCTCTGTCTCTGTAATTTGAATACCCCCAAAACTCTACCCCCTTAATGCTGCCATTTCCCACTTTAACACCTTTGTTAATATCCTAAATCATGTGGCCCCAGTCAGATCAAGGAGAGTGAAATCCCAACATCCTGGCTTATAAATGAAACTAGAGATCTTTTTTAAAAAAAGAGACAAGACATAGAAATTTTGGCACAGAAAAAGAACCCAAGAGTAATTCCAAACTTTCAGACATCTTCGAAATCTTGCAAAAAATCAGATACAGAAATATAACAACTCTACTACTGTAAGCTTCAAAACAAATATAAAAAAATCAGAAACTGTTCTCATCCTCTTTAGTCTTCTCCACCCTAGCCAATCCCTCATGCATGAACCCACAACTAATAACAACAATGGCATTACTGGTGTTCCTGTTGCCCTACTCACTTATCTTTCTCTCTCCAGCCATCTCCGACTCATAAACTCCCACCTTTTACCACCACCACCCTTTGCTGTCTACGACTAGTACTGCTAGGTATCACACTTAACATACCTATATGCCTTCTAAAATTATTAGCAACCAACATTGTTTACATATGTCACTCATCAAATCTAATGTTGATAACTTTGATAGAGCTCCAGCCAATAAAATGATACATTTGTCATGTGGATATTGTACCTATGTCATGCCCTATGTCAATGTCAGATTAAAAACTGTACTTATGTATCGTATATCTGCTAGCATTGGTGTAACTATGTTTTGTATTTCTGACAATATCTGTTTAACTGTTTTATATTTCCTAAAAGTCTTAATCTCTTCAACTATGTATGTATGTAATTAATTTTATGGAGCTTTTCTCCCCTGGCCTCAACTGAAAATGGTCTCTTCCCATCCTGGTAAGCAAAGCCATACAAACAAACAAACAAACAAACAAACAAACAAACAAATACATAAATAAATAAATAAATATACCACCAAAGCTGAATTATAATTTTGATATCTGCTGCATGCTTCCCTAAATATCAAGCTAGTAGTTTTATAATGAGGCATTAAAAGTACAGTCAGGGGAACTCTTTCAAGTCTGGTTCAATTTTTAATTTAGAAAAGTCATGGGAATGTCTGTTTCTGCAGTGAAATCATACATTTTGCTTTACTTTCATATTTTAACAGAAGTGTTAGACAGCATAAAAGAGAGTCCTAATTTTAGGTAAAATAGGCAGCTTAAAACAGATAAAATCACAAACCTGCAAAGACCAAATATCACATTTATGGTTGTTTTTAACTCTTTCACTTCATAATTGAACAATATTTTTATGAGGTACATCTTGAACAAAAGAAGCAAACATTTTATGCTCCCTGGATAGGAAAAGTTCATTTTAGACTGGATCTGGAAAAATAACTGGTGACGCATTCAAGAAGAATTCTGAAAGACCATCTGTTGTATAGAGACAGAAGGCCAGTGCTTGCTTGGGCTAAAGGGAAGTCTCTGTGTTCACCAGTGGGAGTGGTTAACACTGAACAGCCTGCCTGTTCCTGAAGGAGGGGTTACTGCCTAGAAGCTGTAGTTTTATTGGCCATTTTGGGTCAATTCTAAACTCCTTGATCTGTCTCTCTTAAAACCTGGCTGCCTCGTGGTTTTGGCATCTTTTCAGGCTTGCTAGTTGTTGCTGAAGCACCTACCAAGGGGAGAAAATGCCGAGAGAAGAAAAGGAGCCACTTTTGTGATTTTAAGTATTTTCTTCTGATTTTTTGTTAAGTTTTCCTGCTTTGCTGCCTACTTTTTGGCATTTTCCGGCTTGCTAAAGTTTATATCTGTAACAGTAACAGTACTTGGAACACATCTAGAGCTTGTTTACTGCATTTCCCGTGTTGCACTTAATTTAAAATGTTTTTTTTCTCTAAAAACTGCATTTTACCTGATTTTGGCCTAGCACTCAAGTGTGGGGTCATTTATTGCACTGGTGTGATTATTCTGCTGCTTTTGTATCTCTGCTACCTTTAAACTACAACAAAAAGAAAAAAAAACAAAAAATCTTGCTTTTTTCCCACTTTCTGAAAGTTAAGAAAGTTCAGTTACAGATTTGCTGTTTTGAACTGTTTGGAAGTTTGTAGAAGGCCAGTGCTTGCTTGGGCTAAGTCTCTGTGTTCACCAGTGGGAGTGGTTAACACTGAACAGCCTGCCTGTCCTTGGAGGAGTGGCTACTACCTAGAAGCTGTAGTTTTATTGGCCAGTTTGGGTCATTTCTAAACTCCTTGATCTCTCTCTCTCTCTTAAAACCCTACAAATCTCTTTTTGCGCGGTTTTGCGCACTGAGCAGCGTCGGGCAGCGCCGCCTAAACAGGTTTAAACTATTCCAGGCTCCACAAAGTCTGCTCTTCACTTTTTCCCTTAGAACTGTTCAAACTCTCAAAGTAATCACTCTATTCTCTTTCTAAAGCCCTGCACTTGCTCAGCTTTTATAAGGAAACACTAACTAACTAAAGCACTACACCCTCCTTGACTTCTCATAAGTATTAGGCTCCCGATTGGTCCTTCCTGATCAAGTGAAAAATCAGTTCCCTTCCCTAATCTGATCAGTAAAAAAACAGTTCCCTATACTAATCTGGTATGTCCAAGGGTCAGTTTCAAGGTTACTCTCCAGTCCAGCTGGTGAATCTGGGAATTTTGAGACAATGTTATAATTCCCTTTTGTACACAGACAACCCTCTCCTCCTTCCAACAAACTCTAATACATGTGAGAGATGCAGTTACACATCCAAACTGGAGGCAGAGCTCTCTCAACCCAAGACTGGCACATTCAGTCAGGAGGAAAAGGTAACCACCCACACCACAAATCCAGTCTCACACAGACCTATTGCATCTGCATACCCAACACATAAACACACAAAAACATACTCGGAGGCTCTAAATAAAAATCTGCCTAAACATCAAAGACCTCCTAAGCAGATATCCAAGCAACAGCCACCCCTCAACAATACCAACGAATCATATATCTCACAAAATCAGTGTGCCTCACAGTCACAGCCCTTAAGGCCAAACAACACACCAAATACACTTGTTATAGGGGACTCTATTGTCCGGCACACTGATGTCCTGCTCACCAGACTGAACAAGGAGAAGGTCACTGTAAGCTGCCTGTCAGGTGCCAGGATCTGCCACATAATGCAAGCACTCAGGTCACTCCAAAGCAAGTACAAGTATGACTCCATCATTGTCCATGCTGGTGTGAATGACCTGAGATGCACCTCCCTGGACTACATGAAAAGAGACATAGAGGAGCTCTCTGACCATGTAGCCCAGGCTGGTATGACCCTGACCTTGAGTAGCATCTTGCCCTCACCAAGAATGATGCCACAGTATAAAGACAAAATGATCAGTTTCAACAATTGGCTAAAGTATTGGTGTCATTCATAGGGGATCTAGTGTCTGTCAGCCTGGGATGACATGTTCGACAAACCACATTGCTTCGCTAGGGACGGCTTGCACCTGTCACCCTTAGGCTTTTGTATACTGGCCAAGGCTCTTGCCACCCCAATAGTGCCTTTTTTAGGCAAGGCTCAAAAGACAAACCCACCTCCATAGACAACCCAAGGATAAAAAAACTAAAGGTAATGCTACTCAATGCCAGAAGTCTAAACCTCAAGATGCATGCACTCGAGGCTCTCCCCAGTATGGAGAAAATCGATGTCTGTGCAGTAACAGAAACCAGATTCAAGGCTCCTGAGAGCACCCCAGCATTACCAGGTTATAACTCATACCATGCGTTTTGGCCCCAGAACTCAGACTGAAGCACAAAAGGAGGGGGGGTATCTATATTCATCAAAGATACCTACACCTCCAGGTTAGTGGCACTGCATGAAGCATCAGAAACCATCCATGTGCAACTAACAGTGGGCAAAACTGCCTTTCAGTTTGTAGCCTGCTACAGAACACCCTCCCTATTACAGGTACCCCACTTGGCATTCCTGAGAACACTGGAGAATATGAAGGTCACTCCAAACACTATGTTATTGGGTGACTTCAACTACCCAAACATTGAATGGGAAAACTACTCAAGCCCAAACACCCTCGCCCAACAGTTCCTTGAATTTATAAACTCTAACACGATGGAACAACTGGTCACCACTCCCACAAGAGGGAACAACATATTGGACCTGGTCATCACCAACATGGGGACTCTATGTTCCACACCAGAGGTAAACCCCTCTTTGGTAAGATCAGACCATAAACAAATTTCCCTGGACATCCATATCCTGTCCCCACCCCCAGCCAAGGAAATCACTGTAAAGAATTTCTCAAAAGCCAACTTTGCACTTCTCAAGACTGAGGTGGAATCCTTCAAAGCTCCCGGGCCAGAGGATAGTACAGCCCAATGTGCAGAATCCTTTACAAATGCATTCTATGAGCACCTGCAGGAATGCATGGATCATGCTATTCCAAATAAAACAAAGACTCACTCCTCCAAAAACAGGAGACCGGTCTGGTGGACCCCAGCCATAAATAAGCTATACAACAGAAGGAGGAAGCTACTACATGACAGAGCAAAATGCCAAAAAGGGAAGGCATCTCTGATCAGTATTAGCAAGAAACTTCTATCCCTCATAAAATCATCAAAGGCCAGTTTTGAAAGAAAAATTGCCCTAGACACTAAAGATAATCACAAGGCCTTCTTTAGTTATGTCAGGAACATGGGTGGAAACTCCCAGATATGCTGTAAATTGTTGCATAACGGTACAAAATATACCGAACCTACAGACATAGCCAACATCCTGGCAGACAGATTCAGTGCAAACTTCTCCCCCCTCTTTCCCTCCAAAGGAGCAAATGCCTATCCCAACTGAATGTAACCTCCCTGACATCACAGATGCACAGGTGAAAGCTGCCCTCTCCAAAGCAAAAGACACAGCATCTATGGGACCGGACGGTGTCCCAGGCTGTGTCTTACACGAGCTCCAAGAAGAACTGAACCCTCACATTAAGTCACTGTTCAAACTTAGCCTTACTACAGGATATGTACCCAAAGAATGGCATACAGCTACAGTGGTCCCACACCACAAAGGTGGTGCCACAACGGACCCCGGGAACTATCGCCCCATAAGCCTGACTAGTCTGGTCTGTAAAGCTATGGAGCGTATTATCATGGAACTCATAAACAAAAACATTGTGAGCCTCCAGACACTGGACCCTACCCAATTTGGCTTTGTTAAGGGCAGATCTTTCCTCTTAAACCTAGTTGATTTCTTTGAAACAGTTACCAAAGCCATAGATGAGGGTAAGGTAGTCCACACAGCCTACCTGGACCTCGCAAAAGCTTTCGACACAATACCCCACTTGAGCATCATAAATAAGCTTACCAGCTTAAATATCAACCCCTATATCACAAGATGGGTTGCAAATTGGCTCAGAGATAGAACCCACATGGTCAGAATCGCAGGTGCCATGTCCGAATCCAAACCAGTTACAAGTGGCATCCCACAAGGCTCAGTTCTGGGACCTCTCTTGTTTGGTATATACTTCTCTGAGGTTCAGGCTAACACGGGGGATTATGGCTGACAAAGTTTGCAGATGACTGCAAACTGGGGGCCATAATCAAATCTCCAGCTGACACAAGCATCCTCCAAAAGGGTCTCACAGAGATGGATGCTTGGTGCCAGAGCCACAGCCTCAAGCTAAATGCTAAAAAGTGCATAGTCATCCCCTTTGGGAAAAACAAGGTGCCTACAAATTACCACATAGGTGGTAATCCATTAAGTACGGGAGAAGTAATTAGAGATTTGGGGACCAACGTAGCTAGTAATCTCTCCTTTGATAGTCACGTTGCCAAAGTGGTTAGAAAGACCTTCTATATAGCCCACCTTATCACGAAAGGGTTTGCATCTAGATCAAGAGAGGTCATTGTGCCCCTCTACTCGTCACTCATCAGGCCCATAATTGAATACAATGCCCCTTTTGGGATGTACCTTACCCGACACCTGCAGCAACTGGAGACCCCAAAAGTACCTCACCAAGAGGATCATGGGCTACAAACAGATGTCCTATGCAGCTCGACTAAAGAAACTCCAGCTCTACTCAGTTGCTTACCGCCTACTCAGAGGCGATCTATGCCTGATGTACAAAGCCATGTCAAACCCAGAATTAATGGACATGCTCCACCTCAAAAAATCCAAGTCCCTTAGAGCTACACACTCCAGGGACCTAAACCTCAGCACAAAAATAAATAGGACATGCTGGAGGGACAGATTCATTTCCCAGAGGCTCCCCTCACTCTGGAATAGAATCCCAGTTCATGTTAGACATAGCCTCTTGCTGACAAACAACACAAGAGAAGCCAGTGCCATGCCAGTAAGGCGTTTATTGCGATCTGGTACCTCGGCTTTTCGCCTTCAAAGGATCACAAATTAATGGTGCTGTTAACTCTTATTTATACAAATCTTTTGTCAGTTAATCAGCACCAATTATTCAATCAACTTTTTCTGAACAATTTAAAGTGCTCTACCATTATTTTATTTTATGCACATAAAGCAGAATGTTGGTTTTTTTTTTATTTTAAAACTTCAAAAAAAAAAAAATTTTTCTTCTGATTTTTTGTTAAGTTTCCTGCTTTGCTGCCTACTTTTTGGCATTTTTCGGCTTGCTAAGTTTATATATAACAGTAACAGTACTTGGAACATCTAGAGCTTGTTTACTGCATTTCTGTGTTGCACTTAATTTAAATTTTTTTTTTTTTTCTAAAAACTGCATTTTACCTAGTTTTGGCCTAGCACTCCAGGTGTGGGGTCATTGTGCACTGTTGTGTGATTATTCTGCTGCTTTTTGTATCTCTGCTACCTTTAAACTTCACAACAAAAAGAAAAAAACAAAAATCTTGCTTTCCCACTTTCTGAAGATAAGAAAGTTCAGTTACAGATTTGCTGTTCTGAACTGTTTGGGAAGTTCATGAAAGAGCCAAAGAGTGCTTGCTTGGGGCTAAAGGGGAAGTCTCTGTATTTCACCGGTAGGAGTAGGTTAACACTATGAACATCTCACCTGTCCCTGGAGGAGTGAAAACACTACCTAGGCTGTAGTTTTATTGGCCATTTTGGGTCATTTTAAACTCCTTGGTCTCTCTCTCTCTTAAAACCCTGCAACTCTCTTTTCATGGTTTGCACTGAGCAGCGTCGGACAGCACCGCCCTAAACAGAGTTTAAACTATTCCAGGAAACCACAGTCTGCTCTTCCTTTTCCTTAGAACTGTTCAAACTCTCCAAAGTAATCACTCTATTCTCTTTCTAAAAAGAACCCTGCACTTGCTCAGGTTTTTGCTAAGGAAACACTAACTATTCAAGCACTACACCCTCCCTTGACTTCTCCGCAAGTATTAGGCTCCCGATTAAATTCCTTCTGATCAAGTAAAATCAGTTCCCTTCCCCAATCTGATCATTAAAAAAACAGTTCCCTATACTAATCTGGTATGTCCAGGAATCAGTTTCAAAGTTACTCTCCAGTCCAGCTGGTGAATCTGGGAATTTTGAGACAATGTTACAATTCCTTTTGTACACGAACAACCCCTGTCCTCTTCCAACAAACTCTATGCAGCGTGTGAGAGATGCAGTTACATCCAAACTGGAGGCAGAGCTCTCTCAACCCAAGACTGGCACATTCCAGTCAGGAGGAAAAGGTAACCACCACACAAATCCAGTCTCACAGATATATTGCATCACACATGCCCACATCCACATAAACACACAAAACATACTCAGGAGGCTCTAAATAAAAATCTGCCTAAACATCAAAGACCTCTAAGCAGATATCCAAGCAGCAGCCACCCTCAACAATACCAACGAATCATATATCTCCCACAAAATCAGTGTGCCTCACGGTCCCCACAGCCCTTAAGGCTGCGGCTCATGCAAATACACTTGTTATGAGGACTCTTGTCCGGCATACTGATGTCCTGCTCACCAGACTGAACAAGGAGAAGGTCACTGTAAGCTGCCTGTCGGTGCCAGGTCTGCCATGACACAAACACTCAGGTCACTCCCAAAGCAAGTACAAGTATGACTCCATCATTGTCATGCTGTGAATGACCTGTGATGCACCTCCCTGGACTACATGAGAAAGAGACATGGGAGCTCTCTGACCATGTGGCCCAGGCTAATATGACTCCCTGACCTTGGGTATTAGCATCTTGCCCTCACCAAGAATGATGCCACAGTATAGAACAAAATGATCAGTTTCAACAATTGGCTAAAGTATTGGTGTCATTCAAAGGGGATCCAGTGTCTGTCAGCACAGGATGACATGTTAGGTAAACCACATTGCTTGGCTAGGGTGGCTTGCACCTGTATGCTGGGCTTTTGTATACTGGCCAAGGCTCTTGCCACCCCAATAGTGCCTTTTTGAGCCCAGAATCAAAGACAAGCCACCTCCATGAGAACAGCCCAAGGATAAAAAACTAAAGGTAATGCTACTCAGTACTGCCAGAAGTCCACAAACCTCCAAAGATGCATGCACTTTCGATGCTCTCCCAGTATGGAGAAAATCGATGTCTGTGCAGTATGAAACCAGATTCAAGGCTCCTGAAAGGCACCCCAGCACGTACCAGGTTACCAACTCATGCCATGCGTTTTGGCCCCAGAACTCAGACTGAAAGCTTACAAAAGGAGAGGTATCTATATTGCATCAAAAGATACCTACACACTCCAGTGCAATGGTAACTGCATGAAGCATCAGGAAACCATCCATGTGCAACTAACAGTGGGCAAAACTGCTTGCCTTTTCAGTTTGTAGCCTGCTACAGAACACCCTCCCTAATACAGGTGCCCACTTGGCATTCCTGAGAGGCACTGGAGAATATGAAGGTCACTCCAAACTACTATGTTATTGGTGACTTCAACTACCAAACATTGACTGGGAAAACTACTCAAGCCCCAAACACCCTAGCCCAACAGTTCCTTAGCAGATTTATAAACTTTCCTAACTTGCGATGGAACAACTGTGGTCACCACTCCCACAAGAGGGAACAACATATTGGACCTGGTCATCACCAACATGCAGGGACTCTATGTTTCCACACCAGAGGGTAAACCCCTCTTTGGTAAGATCAGACCATAAAACAAATTTCCCTGGACATCCATATCCTGTCCCCACCCCAGCCAAAGGAAATCACTGTAAAGGGAATTTCTCAAAAGCCAACTTTGCACTTCTCAAGACTGAGGTGGAATCAGCCAAAGCTCGGGCCAGAGGATGAGTACAGCCCAATGTGCAGAATCCGTACAAATGGGCATTCTATGAGCACCTGCAGGAGAATGCATGGATCAGCCGTATTCCAAATAAAACCAAGACTCACTCCTCCAAAAACAGGAGACCGGTCTGGTGGACCCCAGCCATAAAATAAGCTATACAACAGAAGGAGGAAGCTGCTACATGACAGAGCAAAAGGCCTGCCAAAAAGGAAGGCAACTCTGATCAGTGGATAGCAAGAAGCGTCGATCCCTCATAAAATCATCAAAGGCCAGTTTTGAAAGAAAAAATTGCCCTAGACACTAAAGATAATCACAAAGGCCTTCTTTAGTTATCATCAGGAACATGGGTGCAACGAAACTCCCAGATATGCTCTTGCAGAATTGTTGCATAACTTGGTACACAAAATATACCGAACCTACAGACATAAGCCAACATCCTTGGCAGACAGATTCAGTGCAAACTTCTCCCCCCTCCCAAAGGAGCAATGTCTATCCCAACTGAATGTAACCTCCTGACATCACAGATGCACAGGTGAAAGCTACCCTCTTCAAAAGCAAAAGACACACAGCATCTATGGGACGGGGCCGATTGTCCCAGGCTGTGTCTTACCGCGAGCTCAAGAAGAACTGAACCTCACATTAAGTCACTGTTCCAGAAACTTAGCCTTACTAACAGGATATGTACCCAAAGAATGGCATACAGCTACAGTGGTCCCATCCACAAAGGTGGTGCCACAACGGACCCTTAGGAAACTATACGCCCCATACAAGCCTGACTAGTCTGGTCTGTAAAGCTATGGAGGCGTATTATCATCGGAACTCATAAACAAAAACATTGTGAGCCTCAGACACTGGACCCTACCCAATTTGGCTTTGTTAAGGGCAGATCTTTCCTCTTAAACCCTAGTTGATTTCTTTGAAACAGTTACCAAAGCCATAGATGAGGTAGAGGTAGTCCACACAGTTTCACCTGGACCTCTTAAAAGCTTTCGACACAATACCCCACTTGGAGCATCATAAATAAGCTTTACCAGCTTAGAATATGTAACCCTATATCACAAGATGGGTTGCAAATTGGCTCAGAGATAGAACCCACATGGTCAGAATCACTTGAGTGCCATGTCGAATCTGAAACCAGTTACAAGTGGCATCCCACAGGGCTTCAGTTCTGGGACCTCTCTTGTTTGGTATATACTTCTCTGAGGTTCAGGCTGCCACAGACGGAGGATTATGGCTGACAAAGTTAGCAGATGACTGCAAACTGGGGCCATGTCGAGATCTCCAGCTGACACAAGCATCTCTCCAAAAGGGTCTCACAGGAGATGGTGTATGCCCTGGTGCCAGAGACTCACAGCCTCAAGCTAAATGCTAAAAAAGTGCATAGTCATCCCTTTGGGAAAAACAAGGTGCCTACAAATTACCACATAGGTGGTAATCCATTAGAAAATGGAAAAAGTAATTAGAGATTTGGGGATAACGTAGCTAAGTAATCTCTCCTTTGATAGTCACGTTGCCAAAGTGGTTAGAAAGACCTTCACATATAGCCCACCTTATCACGAAAGGGTTTGCATCTAGATCAAGGAGGTCATTTGTATACCTCTACTCAAGTCACTCATCAGGCCCATAATTGAATACTAATGCCCCTTTTGGGATGTACCTTACCCACGACACCTGCAGCAACTGGAGACCCCAAAAAGTACCTCACCAAGAGGATCATGGGCTACAAACAGATGTCCCTATGCAGCTCGACTAAAAGAAACTCCAGCTCTACTCAGTTGCTTACGCCTACTCCAGAGAAGGCGATCTATACCCTGATGTACAAAGCCATGTCAAACCAGAATTAATGGACATGCTCACACCTCAAAAAATCCAAGTCCCTTAGAGCTACACACGCTCCAGGGACCCTAAAACCCTCAACACACAAAAATAAATAGGACATGCTGGAGGACAGATTCATTTCCCAGAGGCTCCTCACTCTGGAGATGAGAATCCCAGTTCATGTTAGACACCTAGCCTCTTGCTGACCCTCTTCAAGCGAAATCTGGACGCATGGATGGGAAATCGCAAATTCAACCCTTGGATCTCTTCTGTGTCCCTGCTAGACAGAGGCACAGTAAACTAATCTTAAAAGGGTACCATCTGTGACTTACTTTATAGAGGCACAGTAGGCTAATCTAATAGGGAGGTGGAAGCCAAATACACTCTGGCTAGACTTATAAATGCCCTGGGGCATGGTATCTACCTATGAACCTATCTACCTACCTATGTGAGCTCTGGATGCATCCCAGCTGATCTTGACTTAACTAACAGACAGAACCTCTAAGGAATCAGCTGATGACATAGGAATGAGTGGCTTTTTCCTAGATGACATATATTACTGACAGGGCTGGTTATTTTCTTTTCCTGGATCACATATACTACTGTCAGTGCTGGGATTTATTTTTCCTGGATCACATATCCCATTGGCAGCACTGGGATTTCTATTTCCTGGTTCACATATCCTACTGACAGCACTGGGATTCCATTTTCTGGGTTCGCATATCCTACTAGCAGTGCTATGATTTATTTTTCCTTGTTCACATATCCTACCGGAAGCACTAGGATTTATTTTTCCTGGATCACATATCCTACTGGTAGGGCTGGGATTTATTATTCCTAAATCACATATCCTGTTGGCAGCACTGGGGTTTCTTTTTCCTGGATCACATATCCTACTGGCAGCACTGGGATTTATTTTTCCTGGATCACATATCCTACTGGCAGTGTTAGGATTTCTTTTTCCTGGATCACATATCCTACTCTCAGCACTGGAATTTCTGCAGGTGTTACAGTCCACACTGATGAGTGTAATCTCTATTCCCACCATAAATAGTTGAAGCATGAAATGGCAAATCATTTGCAACTTGCTCATACTGATATCATACATCAGATGAAGGGATGAGATTAAGGTTAGGTTATAATAAAATAAAAAATGTAACTGCATGAAGATGATGATGATGATGATGATGATGTATATATGATAGGATATAGGCCCTACTTTTGGTTTTCAGCATTGTGACTGCAGCCAGCCAGTCAGAGATCAAATTAGTCATAAAGGTGAGGTCGAGGCATGATAATTTAGGTAGGAAGGAGTAAGAAACATAAATAAATAAATAAATAAATAAATAAATAATATTTAAAAAGGAGATTTCTAAAGAAACTGGCATTATATAGGGTTTGGTGCAACATACTATAAACTGTTTGGACAGCCTCATTGTGCAGGGAGACTCACTGCATCCCAATAGCATGTATTTCATCAGCAGCAATGGTCCTGGAAGACTGGATAGTGGTGGACTGAAGTGAAGAGATGACACCTGCTCATCTCTCTTGGTGAGAGGGAACAGCTCACCTATTACATTGGCAATAACTGCAGGAGTGCAAGTAAATGACCAGCAGCAAGGAGTAGTGTTGAGCTGCTTATCCAGGATGTTGCTCATTTGGGGTAGCGAGCCTGTATCTGCACAAAAACAACAATTGTAGAGTATGTAAGCTGCAGGGGGGCACACTAATCCTCCATCCCTAACACATGACTGTTGCACTAGCAGGCAGCAAATGGACAAAAGAGTTTTCCCCAGTGGATGAACAATGGGTCAGGTGGTTTCCAGAACAGGAAAGCACACAGCAGCTGTAAATCTACAGAAAAAAAAAATATAATATATATATATATATATATATATATATATATATATATATATTTTTTTCCGTTATCGGGGCAACACTTCTAACGTGCTAGCACATGCACATACAATGATCGCACGTGTGTTAGCCCTGAAGCGTTGTTAAAGACAGCTAGAAGAAGCTTTGTTTTCAAATATTTTAATCAAGCTGAGTTCAGACTTACATATGGAAGATTAATAACATTGGCTAAGAAGATTTTTAAATCTTATTACAATCTGTTTTACCAGGGTGTCTTACAAGCTGATTGACTCTTCTTCTTTCTGTTGGATGTAGTGTAATAATTTTTGAAATGCTTGAATTTTTTTTTTTTTATTTACTTAAGTTTGTGTGTTCAGGAACGTGGAAAGCAGTAGTACCACACAGCTGGCTGACAGTCTCCTGACATGAGCAGGTTTATTTGGGGTCGCACAGGACATCATTCCAACCCGATCTCATAACTCCGTAATTTGCTGTGTGTCATGTTTGTAGAACTGGACATGAATTTTCAAATGGCCTTATAAGGTTTATAAAACGACAGCAAATGACTTGAAGTCATGACTCAATGTGAAATACATTTTCCAGACTTGTAAAGTAATGTAAATAGAAAGGGAATAGTGCATTATGTTTTGCGCTTCTGTGCAATGACAAGTGGGTACCTATTCATACATTCAGAAATCGGAATATTTAGTCATTTGTATGGCCAGTTCACTGATCTATTATTCGTCAAAGTGGGTTGTTGTTGTAATTTCATGTAAAAATGCAAACAACCTTTACTTATGTTATTAAACTGCAGAAAGGACCCTCGAGCATCTTTGCATTGGCAGAACACATAGTAGCAACACACTATAAAGTGCAAATAAAGAAAAAACTTTCAGCATAATATCAAGTAGTTCACAACAGCAACTGCAAGCACGTGGTAAGATTCCAAGCGCTCATTAGGCGTGTTGCCCCAATAATGGAAAAGTACTATCTATATATATATATATATATATATATATATATATATATATATATATATATATATATATATATATATTGCTCAAGCTGATTGGCTGCAGTAGCCAGAATAAAACTGTAGTGTTATATCTGACATATTGGTCAATGTTTAAAATCCTGTCCTCAAACAATGAAACAAGAAAGTCAGTATTGCATTAATACTTAAGTTTGTAAACAAAGGAATACATTTCCTGAGGGGGCAGTATGCCTCCTGCACCCCTCCAGGCACTTTAATCCCCGCACCTCATTATGTAACTATACTAATTATGTTAAGAGCAGCAGAAGATGGCAAACACTGTAAGGATAATTTGTTCTTAATCTGTAGCTGCAGCAGTCTACTGCTTACCAATATCAGGGATGTCGTCAATGAATTACATTTTATACTCAGAGATGCTTACTGATGACCCCCCCCCACAACTAGCTGGTATTTAAAAAATGGCAATTTTACTCAAGCTGCCACTTCCAACTTAATGTGCATAGCATTTTCAGTTGCTCAGTCAAACACTATTACAGGTATTGTTTTTAGATTTGCAATCCTGTCTGCAATATACATATTGTTAGAGGCATTAACCTAGATCGTTATATACTTAATATGGCTTGATAAAGCTCCCTGTGTTTCTTTAAAGTACAGAAAGTATGTCTGTATACACCCCTGCTTACCATAGTATAATCATACCCCCCCCTTCATTTCAGAACATAGCATCAGAAATGAAGCTCTCCACTGCCTTACAACAAGACTCTTAAAAAGCACTCTGAACAATGTGGATTATAAATACCAATGACTTGCACTACAAAGAAACAAAGTGATGATAATACTGGGGTTTGATATTTCTTCTCTATCATTTACAGTCTAGAGAAAAATGCTTGAGAATAAACACAACTTTCACTGGAAGCTCAGTTCTTGATAAATGTTAACGTATGAATCCAAGATTACCAAAATGAATATTGTGAGTGCTTATATATTTTGTCATGTTTGTGTTAATGGTGACTGAGTGCAAATGTATTCTGAATGGTGTTGCATTTGGTGAGATCAATAGTTACAATGTAGCCATGTTTGTGAACAGAGGATTTTTTTTTATGTGGAGTAAGTAATGCAGATGACATAATGATGTGCTGTGTGCTTATGTTTGGTAGTGGTGTCTTTAAATTTTGAATATAAATGTTGGGTGGCATATTGTGTGTGTGTGTGTGTGTGTGTGTGTGTGTGTGTGTGTGTGTGTGTGTGTGTGTGTGTGTGTGTGTGTGTGTGTGTGTGTGTGTGTGTGTGTGTGTGTGTGTGTTGTATGTCGGTCCATGTACATGTATTGATTGTGTGTTAATGTATCATTATCATCAGCCCCCTTTTTCCCATTTTTCTACATGGGGTCAGGGTATCGTGTTAACTGTCGCTAACTCTCTCGATTCAGTGCCACACTCCTGCCTTCTTCAACACTCATGCCTGACTGTCGCAGATCTTCTTTCACACAATCCCTCCAGCTCTTTGCTGGACATCCTCACTTCCTCTTACTTTCTTACTGTCTGTCCCAAATCTTCCTCACCAGATTGTCTTTTGTTTTTTTACACATGTGCCCAAACCACTGCTATCTGTTCTCTTTGATCTTTCCTGCAACTGGAGCTACTTTGGCTTCTGCTGTTATGTCCTCATTTCTTCATCTGTCCCACAGTGTGCATCCGACCACCTTTCTCAGGCACTTCATTTCCATCATCTCTAGCTTCTTCAACTGTTCTGCCTTTACTGCCCAGTTGTCTGTACCATACAGTAGTACTGGTCACACCACTGTCTTGTACACCTTACTTTTCAGCTTCTTTGGCATTCTTCTGTCATAGACTACACCTGATACTCTATGCCAATTGGATGCATGCCCTCTTATTCTAGCTTTGACCTCTTCATTCAGACTACCCTTCTCCTCAACTACCCCTCCCAGATAACTGAAGCTGTTTAACTGTTCCACTATTTCCCTTCTATCTCTGTTTTCAGCTTCTTCTGATTTCCCCAATTTGCTGCCATTACCACAGTCTTATCTGTGCTTAGTTTCATCCCATGTGCCTTCAGATCTGCATTCCATTCTCCTATCCTTTGCTGAAGTTCTAGCTCAGAGTCTGCCTGTACTGCCACATCATCTGCATACAGCAGCTTTGTTGATCCATCCCCTCCAACCTGTTTGCTAATGTAGCCCATCACCAGTATGAACAGCAGTGGGCTCAGAGCCGAACCCTGATGTACACCCACTCCCACAGGGAACCCCTCTGTGAGGCAGAATACTGTTCGTACTTGAGTCACTGGGTCCTTGGACATATCCTGCACTAATTCTACCAATGTTTCTAGGACTTTAAACCACAGCAGTACTGTCCAGATCAGCTTTCTTGGGACCTTGTCATATGCTTTCTCCAAGTCTAGGAATGCCCAGTTGGACTCGTTCCTCATCTCTAGCTTCTTCTCAAGTATCTGTCTCAATGCAAACATCCTGATCTGAATCCAAACTGCTCATCTTCCATCTTACATTCTACTGCTCTGCTTATCTGTTTATCAATCACCCTCTCCAGTACTTTCATGCAGTGTGATAGGAGTTTGATGCCTCTGTACTGCTCACAGTTGTGGATGTCCCCTTTGTTCTTGTACACTGGCATGAGTATGCTTATTTTCCAGTCATCTGGGATACATCTTTCTCTCCACACTGCTATTAGTACCCTCGGGATCCATTTCTCCCATATCTCACCCAACATCTTTATCATATCTGCTGTGACCTCATTGGAGCCTGCTGCTTTCCCTGACTTCATTTTCCTTAGTGCTGTTCTTAGTTCTTCTAGGGTGGGCTCCTCTTCTCTTATTACAGGCAGTTTCTGGGGGCAGTACAGCTTTTGTGGGGGTTTCTTCATTCAGAATCTGCTGGAAATACTCCTTCCATCTGCCTTTGATGTTCTCTGGACTGGTGATCAGGTTATTGCTGGCATCCTTTATGAAGGGTGTCTGACTATCTTCTTTATCTTTCTTTTTTTGCCTTGCAACCTGATATAGTTTCTTTGTGCCCTTTACTGAGTCACTTTCCAGAAGTTGGTACAGTACCTCTGATGAAATACAAGTACAGACCAGCACCACAAACTGTTGAAAAGAAAAATATGCCGGACAAAGCACTTCAAACACCCAGAAATCTTCAGCTATTCAGCTCTTTAATAAAAAGGTAAATGTGAGCAAACCACAGTACCACACTGTAAAGTTAAATGCTTTTCATTTGGTTCAAAGACCAGATTTCTTCAGACAAATAGCAGGTACAAACTGATTTTTATATACTAAAATACACTTCCCTCCACCCCTTAATTATTCAATCATTCAATACAAAAACAATTAAACATGCAAATAAGTCTTAAACTTACAAAACTGAATTAAAATGAATTCCATTAGAACAGCGAATTCATCATTAGTATTTAAAACAACTACTGTATCTGTTGCCATAAATGTGACAACAAACAGTTTACATAAAGATTGTACACTGGCACGAGTATGCTTATTTTCCAGTCATCTGGGATAAATCTTTCTCTCCACACTGCTATTAGTACTCTCAGGATCCATTTCTCCCATTTCCGCTTCGTCCATCTTCCCCTTATATAAAATAAGAATGTCATCTAGAAACCGTGTGTACAGGAAACACTTGTCTGTTAAGTGATTTTGTGAAATAATATATATATATATATATATATATATATATATATTTATATTATGTGTTTGTTATAATGTTCATTACTTCTAATATTTATTCAAACTGTTGTCACATTTATGGTAACTGATACAGTAGTCACTTTAAATACTAGTGATAAATTAGCTGTTCTAATGGAATGAATTTTAATTCAGTTTTATAAGTTTAGACATATTTGCATGCTTAATTCATATATTAGTAATCAACTAACTGCCCTTGCAAGCCATTTTTAAGCCTAGCCAATTATCCCTTGTGAGAATCAAACCCTGCACTTTGTGTTTGCAAGGCAAACACCTTAACCATTAGGCCACCCTCCCAACTGTAGTAATTAGGGGGTGGAAGGAAGTGTATTTTAATATATAAAAATCGGTTTGCACCTGATGTTATTTATCTGAAGAAGTCTGGCCATTAAACTAGGCGAAAAGTGCTTAACTTTACAGTGTGGTACTGCGGCTTGTTCATCACATTTACCTTTTTATTAAAGAGCTGAATATCTGAAGATTTCTGGGTGTTTGAATTGCTTTGTCCTACAGTGCCTCTGATGCCCTATTTTTTGCTATTGCAACTTCTTTCTTAGCTTCTTTGTTAGCCAACCAGCAGTCCTTCCTAGCCTGGTCAGTCTTTTCTGTCTCCCACTTCTTCCTGCACTCCTTTCTTTTGATGACTTCCTAGACTTCTGCATTCCACCACCAGCTTTCCTTATGTACCTTATTTCCATACCTGGCTCGGCCACATATGTAGTCCTAACACAAGCTGTTTTTAGGTGCTGCCATTCTTCTTCAACTCCACCTATTTCCTCCTCTTCTTGGGGTGCTAGAGCCCTGAGTAATTCCTTGAACTGTTGTATTTTCTTTCCTGTCAACTTCCAGGTCTTCAGGCTGGTCTCTGTTGACCTTAGAGCCTTCTCTGACTACTGCTTGCAGCTGATTGTGGCAACTAGTGGTTTATGCTGTGGGCCGACTCTTTCACTGGGGATGACTTTGCAATCATGGATTCTACCCTGGTGCCTTTTCCTTACTAGGAGGAAGTCTGCCTGCATTTCATGTTGACTCCTCTTGTATGTGATCTTGTGACTGTCTCTCTTTCTGAACCATGTGTTGGTTGCTATCAAGCCATTTGCCAGGCAGAAGTCTAGAATGGCTTCTCCTTCTTTAGTCCTGTTGCCCCACCCATGTGGGCTTAGGCAGTTCTAATAGCCTTTTATGTTGTGTTAGTGTATGTATGTGTGTATATACACACACACACACACACACACACACACACACACACACACATATTCACACATGTGTGTGTGTGTGTGTGTGTGTGTGTGTGTGTGTGTATATATATATATATATATATATATATATATATATATATATATATATATATATATAGACATACACATAAATGGCAGGCAATATATATAAGCCCAGTGTGTGGAGCATAATGACTCTATAGTATTGGTGTTAGAAATTATCTTCCTCATGAAAACCAGTTTGAGGACTCTGTTTATGCAATGATATATGCATCTTAATTTTCAGGCTTCCATATTTTGATGTAAAAAAAATTTAATGTAGCACCTTACTAGTAAACTCCTTATTAAATCAGGTATAAAATGTTTCCCTGTAGAGGAGACACTAATTTTGGAAGAGAAGAACAAAACTTTCTAGATGGATAGGCAAGTTACATTTTAAAAGCAAGTATATAGGTCAAGTTAGGAAATAATTATTTTTTGCTCTCTGGTCTCTAATCAAAGAGATTAAACCGAGATGATAACTGGGAGGAGATGAGAAGCAGCATTTATTGTTTAAAGTTAAGAGAAACAGAAAAAGCTTTAATCTTTTGCTGCTGCCATTGACCTACTATTGCTGCATGACTAACTTCCCCAATCAGCCATGCTTTTTCTCTAGTGCTATTAAACTCAATAACTGTTGAAAGGACCACCCCTTCTGTCCATTTAACTTTGGAAACTCCTCCCAGTCTTCTTTTGTCTGTTCATACTAGCGTCATTGGGTTGCCAAATTTCATCGTGGCTAAAACTGGACCAAAGCCACACCTCTCACACATCCCCTAGAGGCCTTGTTAATAAGCACCTTGACCTATGGATTTGCACTTCCAACCATTTCTGTAGCCAAACCAAACAGCAAAAATCTCCAAACTGCCACAACTTGTAAAACTCGACTTTAATATAAATGGTGAGTGCTATTGCGGTGTATAATATTGCTTCATCAGACCAATGTAAACCAAAACAAGCAAATACAAATTAAAAAGCATATGACCCAATCAAATTCTCAAGTTAAAATCATGATACAAATATTTCATTCATTCTTTTTGTCAATCAAGAAGTCTTAGCATAACCAATAAAATCACTTATACAAACTCAGCCTCCAAAAGCTAGTAACATGATTACATCAATCCATTTCTGTAGCCACCCTAGTTCAAATTGGCATTCTAATGTAGTAATTGTATAATGTTTACTGACAGCCAGTTCTATTGAAAGTGGTGATCACGGTGTTTGAGAGATATAGCTATACAATATTATCGGAGGCAAAACTCTCACCACATGAAACAAATAAGCAGGTTGTCAGTACCACACTAAACAAAGCACACACATCTCTGGCCAAATATCTAGACCTTCATGTGTTGAGGCTCTTAAAAATAAATTCCCTAAACCACAAAGGCCTCCTAGAAGTAACCTATGAAACAGAAACCATCAGAAAACTCACAAGCACACAGTACAGGCAGCACCCAGCATGAAACATACATCTAAGAGTTACACTGACTCAGTTCAAAAACCCATAAGACAAACCTCCAAATTGTGTAATATCTGAGTAATAGGTGACTCCATACATAGTGAGACACACTAATGCGTTATTCATCAGGATGTGCCAGGATAGAGTTGTGATCAGTTGCCTATCAGGCACCATCATTTGCTACATTATGCAAGCACTACAGTCCTTAAATCACTTGAAGTGTGTTTCCATGGACTATATGAAGAAAGGCATGATAGAGTTCAAAGAATATGTGTCTGGGGCTGGTATGAACCTAGCCTTAAGTAACATTCTACTATCACTAAGGATGATGTCACAATGTAAACAAACGATTGTTGTTTTCAACAATTGACTTAGCTTCTGTTGTCATTCTAAGGGGGGTGCAATATTTATCAGCCTGAGAAGAGATGACAGGCATTCCTAACTTCTTTGCAAGGGATGGCCTGATCATCTCCTCCAAGGCTTTTGAATATTGGCTAAATCCTTATACACACCCATACTGTCTTTTACAACAATACTAGTCTTCTAAAGCTTCCAATGTAAAAAAACAGAATCCAGAAAACATTAAGGTATTGCTGCTCAGTGCTAGGAGCCTTAGGGAAAATCTCCACTCCTTACAAACATGTCTTCACTTTTATCAGTCACATTGACAGCTCATCCTAAAAACTGATGCCATAGTCAGGAATCTGGGAACCTAGGTCAACTGTCCTTTGATTATCACAAATCCACTATTGTAAGGAAGTCCTTTCTCATAACATGGCTTATATGTAAAGGTATGGCATCCAGATCCAGTGATGTAATCATTCTACTGTCCTTGGCACTCATGAGGCTGATCAATAGTATAATGACCCTTTTGGTATGTACATGTCCAGACACTTGTCACAACCAAGATGACCACAGCACTTCTTCACTAAAAAAAAAAAAATAAGTGTCTAAATTATAATATCTATGTGAACCATCTCAGAGCCTTGCTCCTCTTCTCTGTGTCATACAGACTACTGAGAAGCAACCTTTACTTCAGCACATTGATGCAATAGATTCAGCCCTGTCAAACCTTCTACGCATTTATAATTCCAATGGTGGCATTAATTCCTGCACAAGGGATCTCAATCTCTTCTGCTTCAGGACATGATAGTGGGATAAGTATGCAACACAGAACTTTTTGCTTCCATGGAACCATCCTCCCCTCCACATAAAGCAAAATACTTCTCTTACACTGTCCAAATGCAATGTGACGGAATAAATGGGTAACCAAATGTAAATTCCTGCTTTAACACACTTATCCCTCATGGATAGGGGCAACATGTAAATGTCTCAACATATCCTTGTTCTGCTCATTTCTTGGTTGTTTGCACAGAAACATAAGTACTAAAACTATCATGTGAATGTAAAGCTAGGTTTCTTAAGATGCTCACAGGTCAATAACCTAGTAAGTACTTATGAACATATAAATCTAGGCCAGAAATGTCTGTTTGGATTAACACATTATTAAACTTTTCTAATAGAAAGACAGTGGTGTATTTGTAGAGAACAGCATGTCACAAGCCTGTTATATGATCTTGTGTTCATCTTAATGATGTTGGTGCTCAGTATTTTCGCTACATAAATTCAACATTCTACAGTCAATGATTTTAACACATTACATAAAATATGATTTATAGAAGCAAGCATTAAGTCTTTCTCTTGACAAAATTGCATTTTGTGTAATAGTAATTTTTTTAACTTCTTAAATTGTGTGTTAGATGCAGTGTTAAATGTAAGTTAATATGACCTTAGCGACACAATCTGTCATTTGCTCAGTAGTTTAGGTGAGTGTTTGCCTTCTTTTATACCCTGGACCACATTTTATCAAAAACAAATGAGTGAATACAGAATTTGAAATTGCATTTTCTGTATGATAATCCCCCATATCCCTGTATGAGAAGCTCTGTAATCTGAACTCTACAGCCCTTGCACCTTGAGGAAATGGTAATTCCTTGTGTAGCAGCGACTGTGCAATATGACCATTTCTGCATTATTGTACAACTCAACATGTTACAGGACAGTAGCTTCCATAAATTCAGCAAATATTATTTCAAAATGAGACACTCCCCTTTCTTCTCTGCGTCTCCTTTGTAACTGGATACTGCCCAGTAGGATTAACCTAGTCTACAACAGGAAATGTAAAAAAGTGGCCTTAATCTAAAAAAAATATGTGAATTAGATTCATGTAGAGTCATGAAGAGGTTAAAGAAAATGATACCATTGTATGCACTGCAAAAGTTAAGTTTTGCAATATATAATACAATATCATGACACTGATAGCTTTTAATATAGTGACTCCCATTTTGGTGTGTATTCCTCATGACTTTCCTTTGTGAACTACTGTATTCTCATTCTAAACATGAGCTGAAACAATCACTGTGAATACAATCTACTAGAGAGAATTGTGTAGGAGATGTGCATACTTCATGAACATAAGCTCCTCAAATTCCTTGTTATTAATCTGGGAATAGAATGTCAGGGAATGGCTCACTTGTTGAAATGTCCCCAGGAAAACAATGACTCCTCAAAATTCACAGAACTGTACTGTAAAGACTTAATTTGATATGCAGCTAGCTTTTCAGAAGTAAATCAACAAACCTGTTCCTGCAACTGGATAGGATTTGATGGTGTACTCACTATATTGTTGAGAGGCTGACAGGATATTTTGGAAAAGTACTGCAGTGGTGCAAATGACAAAGTGGTATTTCTTTATTTCAATACAATTTTGACAACATGATCATGGAACACTGACACCCACAATGCTTCTTTTAAAATAGATAATAGTCAAGAAATGACATAGGTATAGGGATGAGTTTTTCTTTCAGGTTTATATTTATGAAGAAATGTATTTTTGGTCTATAGTAGGCATAATCTCTGTTATTTCATGCAGATGCTACTGGCAGATGAAAGTTGACCAGAATACAAAAAATGAGGAATCGACACTAAAAGTTATGACATTCCCAAGGACAGACATACTCTTATTTTATGGATTTGGGTGCTGGGAAGGCAAAAAACATTAGGTGGTGAGGTAGATTATGAAGAGGAGTATGTCATCCCAAAGCATATACACTTGGATATATCAGTAGCTTATAAATAAAATACAAAAGTACAGGACGAGTAAAACAACAGTTGGTTTAGTGGACGTTTAAAAGCACAAGCATGAAGAGCATACTAAATTAAACCACAAGTTTTGCGTGGCATGGAGGATTTTTTTTAAGATTGACACCAGCAGTCTTTGTATTAGTAATCATGGGCAGAAGAGTACATAAGGAGGGGCAATGGGGGTAGTTGCTCCAGGCTCAATGTGCTAGGGGGAGCTATATTGACAGATCCAGTTTTTAGGCTGTTAGGACTTCCAAGAAGGAAGGAGCTTTGGATCGCAGAAGTGACCCATTTTTTTTGCTTCTACATTGTCTGTGAGGGAGTAGATTGTTAGGACCTCATACTAATCTTTACATTAGGAAAAATGCCTGATCAGAGAAGGGATTTTTTTTATTTGTTTTTGTTCCTCAACCTAGTGTTGAGGGGTGCTACAATTGGGAAGTGGCATTTGGTGCCAAATTAATCAGTTTTGGTTCTGATCATGGCTGAAGGAAACAAATTGATTAAACTGGGTGTGATGTTTGCTAGAATTACATATTGGGTTAATCTGAGTCTCTGAAGCAGTTACAGTTTTATTATTATTAGATGGGACTGAAGGGACTTCTCAAATGATGCAGACTTTACAGTTTGTTTGATGTCTTTAGGTAGTGAGCTTCAACATGCAGCAGCTATTTTGGAGAAGGATCTTTCACAAGTGGCAGTTGTGAACAGAGGCCTATTCATTTGAAGTAAGTTGGAGTTGCAGAGGGAGTAGGGGAATTTTGTTGGACATGTTGTTGAGAAGAGGAGAATTGGGAATTTGATGGGGAAGTTTATAGGTGCTATAGTAAGGAATAAATTGATCCTTGTAGCCACTGGTAGCCAGTTCTTTACTTAGCATAATGCAGTGGTATTTGATTTTGGAGGAAAGGTGATTGAATCTAAGTTTCTGTTTTTTTGCATATTGTAGCTGCATGGTATTATAGGAAGGGCAGAAGGATCTGATTGACAGGTCATATTCTACTCTGGGAAGTAGTACATTTCTGGCAATGGAGTGCCTAGCTTCCAGAATAACAGATGTGAGACATTGTAAGATAATTCTAGCTGAACTAATATATCATGTATTTGGGTTTCAGTCTGTTTATGGAAGAGGAGGTTCTGGTCATAATGGAGGACTAGATACTTTTCGTCCTTTGTACCTGGAAGATGAGTGCCTGAATGATCAGTAATAATATTATTTTTTGAGATGTTGTAGCTTTTGGTGAGCGCCAAATATGATTATTGATTTTTGTTTGCATTGACAGTAAATAAATTTGGAGAAACCAGTTCCAGACAGAGATAAAATAATTCTGAAGTTTATATTTGAGAAAGGTTGGGGTTTTATTGTCCCTAACAAGGGCAATGTTACTTGCTTAACTCATTACATCCGAGTGACGGCTCCAGCTACATCTGCAGTTAACCCCTACTGACACCTCTAGGTGTGAAATATTGCTTGTTGATATATACATCAATAATTTCAAACCCATGTTATGTACAAGGTTTTAAAATATTTCATCTTAAAGCTTACACAATAACAAACTCAGCTGCATTAATATTTGACCTCTGTCTAGTGCAAGTAAAGAGATGTTAACTGTAGTGTTATGATATTAATTTATATAGATATAATTTTCACATTTTTCTAAATATCTCAACAATCAAGTACACAGACAGAAGTCCTTAGCCTCATATGAAGTTTCTCAGCTATATAAATAAAAAAAGTTGAGTGCTTGCTGAGATATTGAAAGTTGTTTACAAAATAATACAAATGTAATAGTTATTATGTCTACTGTGACTTATAAAATTCAGTTTCAGTTTAAGACCTAGAACCTAAACAATACTACCAGTATGAAATGGTTCCAGAGATATGAACATTTGTCTGAAATGTGAGGACATCATTTGATTCTTTCAAAAGGCTTAGGCTTTGCCCATTGGAGGTTACAGTGCAAACTTCCTGAGCTCCGTTGGAGTGAATGAGTTAAAGAATAGAGTTGGTGTATGGGAGATCCTAGGGAAGATCATTTATGAAGAGAGAAAAGAGAAGATAACCAAGCGTGGACTGCTGAGGAGCACCTTTGCAGGATATTCTGAAGATATAGATATTATATGGTCCAAGAAAAGTAATGGCCTAGTTCAGGAGATAGCTTGTAGGCCACTGCAGGACATCTGAGGGAAAAAAATATCTAATTAGTCCTGGGGAGAAGCAGGATATGCTCAACAGTATCAAATGGCTTTCCAAGATCATTCAATATTACAGTAGATTTGATATGCAAGTGAGAAAATTGCTGTAGTACTAGTAATGTAGTTGGGTCAAAATCCATTGTTTATTGTTGAGGATATCATATGTTGAAATATAGTACAGAATTTGATTGTAAATGATTATTTCTAAAATTTGAGTGAGTGGAAAATATTAGAAATATGGCTGAGGAAGGGGTGGATACGTTTGCTATGGGTATGACAAGTGCGTGTTTAAAGTTGTGGGGAAGATTTTGGTTTTAAGGGTTAAGTTAAACAAAAGGCAAATGGTTTGCCGGATATCTCACTTCCTAGCGTCTAAAAATATCAGGATGGACAGTAAGGAAGAATATCTAGCATGAGCAGTCAATGTTTTCTAGGTCTTACACCTTATCTGCTCTACTAATGAACTTGAAGTGAAATGGTGGTATTGAACATTCTTTTGAAGAGATGCTGATAGGTAAAGCACATTGCTGCCCAGAGATAGAAGAATAGACACTACACTGGTATATTATATATTTATATATATATATATATATATATATATATATATATATATATATATATATATAAACCAGTGCTTCAGTATAAGGAAGCAGACATATGTTTTCATGTAAAAATGCTAGAGATGCTGTGTGTGCATGTGTGTGTGTGTATGTGTGTGTGTGTGTGTGTGTGTGTGTGTGTGTGTGTGTGTGTGTGTGTGTGTGTGTGTGTGTGTGTGTGTGTGTGTGTGTCTTCACATGTGCATGTGTGCGCACATGTGTGTGTGTGTATGTTTGCTAGACAGGCCACTTTAAATGGGGTCAGTGGCAGACCTCTGCCAGTTTGTCAATTTATGGTTTAAACATGATAAATTCAGCACAAAAATGGAAAAGATTAATGTAAAGGCATAAATGAAATATGGAATGACAAGTCTAGCACCCAAAACAAAAGAATAAGTTGACTATATCACTGGCTTCCCATCTTTTAGCAAAACAAACAGAGTTCATAAAATGTATGTTGAATGTCTGGCATCATGACATACTAGCTATAGTGGAGATGACGTGGGCATCCTATGTCATGAGAAGCTCAGTCGTGAAGAAAGCTGCACATATTTTGTTGGAAACATTATGTAGTAATGAGAATGTTTTTTATCTCACAGCATCCTCCCATCTTTAATAGCCAGCCCTCTTTCTCCTCTTTCTTTTATTTCTATCCTTGAAACCCTTCTTAGAACTTGCCTCTTCCTGCTCCCTTAGTGCATCGATGCTGTTACCAATAATTGATTTCATCTTTTTGTTTCTTAACAGTGAATTGCCTTTGCCAGTCGTATTACTCCTCGCAGTACAAGCTTTCACTATACACACCATCTTATAACTGTAGTGTTTAGAAGACCACTCCCTACCCAATCACTTAGAAATTCTGTAAATGCTCTGATTAATCAGATTTCTGGCTGTGACCTTTTTGCAGTCCATCCCCCACTACTGTATTTATTCTTCTACTTAACTTACAAAGATTCTGCAAAGTGCCAATGTGCACTGCAATCCCAATGTCTAAGAGTACTTCTGTTCAACAGTCATAAACAAAATCCTGTATTTAAGTATTCCTTACAAACTGTATTAAGACCACATGCTATCAGTTATATTGGTGCTTGCTTTCTTTTCTGTACTTATGCATTACATTTGATATTTATGCAACTAATTTGTATCTAAGCTTATAGAAACTGATTACCAGATGGCCATGAACATGATCTTTAGCTCATTTGGTCTCCTGGTCAACAAACTGTACTATTTCTGTGTATATTTAAGCTTTACATTGTGGTGCACTGACCTGAAAGTAAATCTTCACTTCAGTCCAGTGCATGTAGCCTGAATATTGGTTTACAGCAACTGAGGTGATGCAGGGTCGCTCATTATAACTGATGACCACAAGGAAGAATTCACAAATAATTTATTGAAACTTCTCAGAAAGACAACACAAGATATATTTTCTGCTGATGAGTCATTTGGGAGAGCAGAGAGTTCATGCAGAAAATGATTAATCCATTTTTCCTACATCTGTGTCAACTGACTGAAATCCTTACTGGATACATTAACACATTTTTTGAATAATAGGATTGATAGACAGACAATTAAAATTGAAATGTTTTCTAATAAATAGGCAGCCCACACTACTATGTCAAGACTGACAGAATTAGACTTCAATTACAGCAGAATCTTATAGGGATCACAAGGGAGTTTAAAAAATATGTGTCAGTAAATTAGCTGGTATGAACAATGTGCTATGGCACTACCGAGAGCTACACAGAAGTCACAGAGATCTGAAAATGCAGCATGATAATTTAATCAGCTGTGTCATGTAGATGCATAACCTTTATTTTGGAAAAGAAATTCTAGCCATTAACCTTCATATAAATACCCTATTCATGTAATGAAGTAGAAACAAACTCTTCCCACCCCTGGGATAAGCTACAAGGTGGATAATAGCATGCATACATATATAAACAAGCGTACATATATTTTTGACAAAAGGGGAGGTTTTATATCTGACAAGCTTATCTCACTTTTGCAAATGGCTCCCTCTGGTTGCTCTTCACTCTTTTACCTCTCTTTTAAACTTATCTGACATCCACTTAAATGTTTCTAATTTCCCAATCACCCCGTCTGAGTTCATTCAACTTGTCTATCACTCCTTCTGTGAAGAAATACTTCCCTTGCTCAGATGATTTGAGTTCTGTTCAGTTAGAGGTCATGTCCTGTCCTACCCATCATATGCTTTTTGCCTACCATTATTGTGTTATACTATCCTGTAACTACTTTATGACTTCAACATAAAATCCCTTTTTCTTTTTATTTATAGTGAGTAGAATCCCACACTCCTGAGTCTCAGCAAATATGTCTCCACCTCTTGTCCTAATACCATTTTCACTGCTTTCCTGTATAGTGTTCTGACAGATTTGAATCTGACCCCTGAATGACTCTCCATGTATCTTACCCTCTCTGCACTGCAAAGCAGCAACCTGTTGACTTTAGCATGATACTGTTTCTAACTGCTCTCCATTGTTTAATCTTGCAGTGGCTGTTAGTCCAGTCCATGTTTCTTTCCATTAAATCGAAGCAAAACCCCCATTGACTATACTTGTCATTTTTTAAATATGGCACATTACACTTATCCAGACTAAATTTAAGCTATGATCCTATAAATAACTGTCAGATAGAAATGAGGCAACAATAATCTGTTAGTCAGTCTTGGCATACTGCTTCAGCTGAAATATGTTTGATTTCTTCATGTTTTGTATTTTATTAGGTTAAATTTTACAATTTGAAATTATTGCTCACTGTGAATTTGGTGATTTAGATTTTGTTTTTTTAGTTTACAGCAACTCACAGTCTTGTTTTGTTATTCATATTATAGTATTTTGCATATTTATTGATTGTAATATGATTTCAATTTGTAAACTGTGTAGACTTAATTTTAGAATGAGTACACAATATGATTTAAATTATTAATATTGAGATAATCATTAGTCGATTATATTTTAAGCAGTTGGTTTCCATTTTATATTGGGAGGTATTAATCAACATTTGTGAAGTTCCTAACAGGAGTGCAATCTATCTTACATACTTTGCAAGATCTTTCTGATTAATTAACAAACTCATTACCTTTTACAGTACTCGCTTGGTTTGGGGTTCCTAACCCCCCAAACTGCATAAGTGTGAGGCAGGAAAATATTCTAGGTGTTAAGTGTGTTCCACATTGTATTGGTGCACATGTATACTTTCCTATGGTGGGAACATATGTAGGGTGAATCAGACTCACTTAATTTTTCAAAGACAGCAAATAGAGGTATGCCCTGTTTTCAGAGTACATAAGTGTGTATGTCACTGTGCTTGTGTTAGCACTGGGATAGCATCTGAGTGGGTCCATCAGTGAATGTCCATGTATGGCTGGTATGGGTACTACTATACATGAACAAGTGTGTGTGTGTGTGTGTGTGTGTGTGTGTGTGTGTGTGTGTGTGTGTGTGTGTGTGTGTTTGTGTATGTGTGTTTACATTTGTCTGCATTCAGGGATGGGGAGTTTCTGCATGTGTTAGCACAGGTGAACGTTGATCCCCTATAAATAATTCTGGCTATGTTATAGAACAATTCATAATCAAGCAAACTCCAGGCTAGTGAGATTATGCTTTTTACGGGGGGGGGTCTATATTAAGTCAGCAAAAACCCACTTCAACAAATGACATTTCATCAGAAATGCTGTTCATTGAGTACAATTCTTGTGGGGGCATAGCCCCCTCCACACCCCCTCACTAATTTTATATATATCAACTCCAAGATTACACTACAGTGAGGAAATGGCAAATTTTCTGATCTTCACTGTACTGCAATCTCAGAATGAACAGTTTGACAAATGGCATGTTCAATGTAAGTGCACCAAAAATGCTGTTCTATGAACTGAATTTTTGATGGTCTTAAATAGACCCCTTTAGGGAAAGTGGATGACTATGAATTAGTACAAAACATTGCAGCACATCTCAGCTTATTGGTGTAGGGCAGTTTGCACTGCAATTTTATTGACTATTGTCCATAGTTGATTGCCAGATGTTTCCAGCTGCTAGTTTTCAAATGGAATTTTGTAAACTACATGATTTGATTGTACTTTTGTATACATTAGTGGACTTTGCATATTTAATTTTGGAAAGACCATTTTATATTAGAATTTTAATCCTTTGACCTTTGAGGTAAACTGGCCTTATCTTTACTCTTTAATCTTTTGAAGTGATTGTTTAACTTTGTTTTGCTGCGGTTATTAATTCATTTTCAAAACCTTCTTTTTCATTTCACTTCTTAGTTTTTCATAAGAAGTTTAAGTTAAAACTAAAATATATATATTCATCTGTGGGTATGTGGTATACACCCCATTAGCCTGACAAGTCTGATATGCACAGCTATGGAATGCATCATCATGGTCCTAATAAACAAGGATGTATTGAATCTACAAACTCTGGATCCTACTATACACAGTTTGGTTTTGTGAAGAGTAGATCATGCCTGCTCAACCAGGCCAACTTTTTTGAGTCAGTCACCAGAGCTGTGGATGAATGCAAGGTAGTTCATACAGCCTACCTTTATCAGGCCAAGGGCTTTGATACCATTCCCCACTCAGGAATCATAGGAACACTCACTAAGCTAGGCATCAACCCCTATATCACTAGGTGGGTTGCAAACTGGATCACAGATAAAACCCACAGTGTGAAAGTAGCTGACTCCAAGTCAGACTGCCAACCAGTCAAAAATGGAATCCCACAGGGTTCGGTCCTGGGTCCTCTCCTGTTTGGTATCTACTTCTCTGAAGACCAAGCCAGCACAAAGGGACTCTGCCTGACAAAGTTTGCAGATGATTGCAAATTGGGAGCTATTATTAACTCCCCAAGTGATGTTGACATTCTACAGAAAGGCCTCACTGAAAGCAACGACTAGTGTCAGAATCATGGCCTTAAGCTCAATGCCAAAAAATGTGTCAGTATCCCCTTTGGGAAAAACCCGGTTCCCATGAATTATCACATCGATGGTAGTCCACCGAACATGGAAGGTGTTATAAGAGATCTGGGAACACAGGTTTACAGCAACCTCTGTTTGGACCACCACATTGTCACTGTGGTCAGAAAGTCATTCTATGTGGCACATCTCATTACTAAGGGTTTTGCATCCAGGAAGAAAGAGGTCATTGTCACCTTCTACTCTTCCCTCATTAGACCAATCCTTGAGTACAATGCCCCATTTGGCATGTACCTCACTAGACACCTGCAGCAACTGGAGAGGCCACAAAAGTACCTCACAAACAGAATCCTAGGCCTTTAACACTTGTCCTATATGGGCAGACTCAAAATACTCTCTGTTTCATATCATCTACTTAGAGGTGATCTCTGCTTGACTTACAAAGTCACGTCTGACCCAGCTCTGTTAGAAATGCTACATCTAAAGAAATCCCAATCCCTCCACACCACATGCTCCAGAGACCTCAACCTCATTACCACAATCAACAGAGCAAGCTGGAGGGACAGGTTCATAACCCAGAGACTGCCTATGCTATGGAAAAGACTTCCCATACATGTCAAACAGAGCAGCTCCCTGGCCCTCTTCAATGGAAATATTGATAAGTGGATGGGAAATAGAAAATTCACCATGGGGAGTACTTCAGTGGTTCTACTCGACAAAGGCACTGAGAACTAAGGTCAGGTGGCACGATGCCAGGGTAATCCTATGGGCTAGGCTTGTAAAGGATCCCGGGCCATCAGCCTAGTACACACCTATGAACCTGTAAGTGTGTGTGTGTGTGTGTGTGTGTGTGTGTGTGTGTGTGTGTGTGTGTGTGTGTGTGTGTGTGTGTGTGTGAGTGCGTGTGTGTGTGAGTGAGTGAGTGTGTGCTTCTCTCTCCATCTCTTTTATGAAAGTTTTATGTGCCTGAAAACTTGTTGAATGTAAGTGCTAATGTTTGCTGTTTTAACCATATTCTGCAGCTTTTCAGCAGAGTACAATGTATTGTGGCAGATAAGTGTGAGTTTTTGATGTTAATGTTGAAACTTTTTTAGATTTCTCAAAAGTTTAAGCATTACAGGTTAGGAGTGGGTTTGCAAGTGTTTGCAGATTAGGATTTGAGTATGGATTTGGTAAGGGGATAGATTTAGAGTTGTTTGAGTGTTTGCAGGTTAAGGCTAGATTAATGGCTAGTTAAGAGGACTATTTGCAAATTACAGTAAGAGTAATAATGAGGGATAGATATAGTATTGTTCATGTGTGTATTTGTGTGTAGTATGTGTCCGAGTTGTCATGTGTAATGGTAATGTTATGAAAAGGGTTTTACAAAACTAAGGTATACTGTTAGGATAAGGGGAAGAGGGACCGCTGAAGGGTAGCTCACTTTTTCAAGGTGGTGCAGGGCAGTCTCTTTGAAAATCTAGCAATGGATATCAAGACATAAGAGTCATTGTGGACTATACTATCAAATTACAAGAAGCATTGACATAATGCAAAGCTAATGCTAAAGCTATTGTAAGATAACTGGTATTGTTATTCTCCACAGTGTTTTTCCCTGAGGAAATACCTACTGACCAAATTTTCAAGGGTACTGCATCAGTTTTGTCAGCGCTTTAAGGTTAAGCAGTTGAAGACATCCATTTTCCATCTGCAGAGCGATCAGATAGCAGAAAGTTTAAGTAATTCCTGTAGATGGAAAAATGGAAACAGTTGTTACTCTCAATACTTTGCAATCAGAGAACTGCCATAAGCTTTAGCACACCATCTGAACATGACCACTGCACAGGGCTGATTGATATTGCAAGGGGAACTTGTGAGTGGGAAAAGACACCAAAGTCTAAAACTGATAGTGCCCACAGTAAGGCACACATGCAGAGAATCCAGGATATGTAACAAGTTTATAATTGTGGTGCCTGTCTCTGAGAATTTAACCCAAAGGATTGGGATCAGGTACTACTGTCTTTTCTGCAGAAAAATAAAAATCTGTCCAAATGGCAAAGGACATTTGAGGTGATTGAACAGATAAATGCAGTAAACTATGAGAATGGGCAGTCAAGAATGAGAAATGAGGAACGAAATTTCCACATTAGTGCACTTAAGCCATGACAGAAGGCAAAAAATTTTACAGAGGGCTTGGAAGTTGATGCTCTTACACTGGAGATACCACAAAGCCTGTATCTGAAGTACAGCTGGAGGAATACTTGTTAAAAGTGAACAACAGATAGTAAGATATTTTGTATTAAGAAATAAGGTGTTCTCAGAAATACCTAGCAGAAGTAAATCAACAGAATATACTATAAACAACACACAGAGCAAAGGTTAGGCTAAGGCCTTACAAAGTACACGAATCACAGAAAGAATAAGTAAGAGAAGAAATGCTTATAGTAGGAAAGAGAGGAATGTCATCAACTGAATTAAGCCTCTTCTTACTGCTAGGCCCCAAACCTAATGAAAGTGTGAGATTCTGCAACAACTTTAGGAATCAGAATAGCATTTCAGAATTTTATAGCTATCCCATGATCACAGTTGATGATTTGGTAGAGAACCTGGAAAAAGCCACATACTTGACTACTCTGGACTTGGCCAAGGAACATAGATAGGCATAACTTAGTTTTCTGCCAAAGAAAACAGAAACAGCATTATATAAAGCATTATGGATGCTTTCACTTCACTATGTTACTATTAGGCCTACATTGAATCCCAGCCACCAGGCAGCAGATGGATAAAGTAGTGAAGCCCCTCTCCCAATATGTTGCTACATACCTAGATGATGTGGTCATTCATTCATAGGACGAGGCATCTTACTTATCTAAAGGTAAGGCTGTGTTAGAGTCCATAAGACAGACAGGATGGTCTGTAAGCTGTATGTGGTGATAGCTTTGTACATAGGATACCCTATATGATGGAGGTGATGAAACCCCCAACTAAAAAAGATACATGCCATATAAAACTGGTTGCACCCTTTGTGAAGAGACAATGAAGCCTTTCTTTAGACAAATAGACATGATCTCACCTAAATAATATAAACTGGTTCACTGGATACTTTCAACTCTTCATATACCATGATTCTTGTTGCCCACATTTTAGCTCAGAGGGTCTAGTAAGGACCATTTAACTTAGCAGGCTAAAATAAATTAACAGGAATGGAAGGAGGTGACAAGTGTGGTGACCAAGGAGAGGTGGAGAGGGCATATGATGCAGTGCATGTAGGCACCAGTGACCAGTATGAGGAGACAGCTGATACTGAACCAAGCAGGGCCAGAGAGGTGGAAATGTTACCTGTGCCACCAGTCAGCACACTGAGGAAGGAGGGCTTTAACAAGTATACTGATTGACTACATTAGTGGCCAAAAAAATGGTTTGTGACTGGCAAAAGGATAGCAGGTTACATGACAGAGAGGCCAGTTCTATGCCAGACACAGGCTCTATCTTAACCCAAATGAGTAGTAGTACTCAGACTTTGGTTGGAGAGGTACATGTGAATGATCATACCTTTAAGCTAATCTTGTCTAGAAGGGTTTGTCATGGAAGCAGAAGCAAGAGCAGGTCCTAAGGCAAAATGTATAAGTAAGAAAGAAAACAACAGCATGGAATATAGCAAACTAAAACACAAGCGTGCCTCACAGCAGGACAACATAGTATAACTATGCAATACAAGGAGTCTGGATAGAAAGATGTGGGAGATGCAAGCAATGCTTCAGAAGGAGAGGATAGGTATTCTTCTTGTCACAAAATAATGGGACAACAAGAAGAGGTATAGCTCGTGCAATTACCGGGGTAAAGTTGATTTAGGAATGACAGAAAAGGGTGGCTGAATGTTATTTAGTAATCTATTTAAAGGATTGCATCAAATGACAGTAGACAGAATATGAAGAACACTATCCATTGAAGGGAGCAGACAAGGTCAGTACATGAAGTAGATACCTCAGGGGACAAGATAAAGAATGTGACAAGTTTTTCCTAATCAATAGTACATCTGCCACTGATAAGTCAATAGTGAAAGGCAAGACACTGGGAGAGAAAATTAAGGAAAAAGGTAAGAGAATGATAGCTATACACATATGAGATCTCAAAAATACAGAATGAAAAATTATGGGCCAGATTCATGAATGCCTACAATAGGTACATCTATTGTGTACATGTCATGGTGCACCACTCACACAACAGCACACTATTTTGCATTCATTAAACAACTCTACACTTAGTAGAGAGCCTCAAAACAAGGATACATGGCAGAAAATATTAATGAAAGTATAAATAGCTGTAAAAATGCTAATTAACCAACCCAATATAGCAGAGACATTCAGGAACCTATAAAGTAATCATGCGCTCTCAGTGTAGCCATTTGCCCTGATATCAAAACTCTTTGGAATACAGCCATGATTACACATAGAAAAAAATGTTATGAGTTGCTACTGCCATCATTAATCTGTATGTGTAACAGGTTTATTCAAGGTGCTGCTGCTGATACCAGACCTTGGCCAAGAAGAAGAAAAAGGGTATTTAGATCCCTTTTGAATTACCATGGATTTAATGACACAGAAATTATAAAGTGATACTGGGTGGATAAAGGAACACTAGAGGAAATATGCAACCTCTGCTCCCCTCACCTGACTCCCCTGGGAAATCATGAAGAACCTAGTCCAGTGGAAACAAAGGTATGTGTGGCTTTACGCATACCAGCTGCAGGTACTCCCCAGGGACCCACAGGAGATATATGAGGGGAATCACAGGACTCAACTTATAGAATATTACAGCAGTTTCTAAATGCAGTGCTACAAAATGCAAGTGATCATATCTGTTTTCCTTGCAACCCAGAGAATAGATCAAGAGCCATGGAATAAATTTATGTAATAGCTCACTTCCCTGGAGTTTTGTGGGCCATAGATTTCACACACATAGAAATAAAAGCCCGCTTGGTGAACAGGGAAGGAGGTACATTGACAGAAAAGGATACCACTTTGCAAACTGTCAGGATGTCTGTAATGCTCATGGGATTTTCTGCAATGCCTATGAAGGTAACCCTGACAGTTGTCATGACTCATGCACAGGGCACACCTGTGAGCTGTACACAAGGTTTGCCAGAGATTATTTTCTACAACGGCATCTAGTGGGGGACGTAGGTTATGCACCAGAACCTAGGCTCATGACACTCATGAGAAACCCACATAACCCCACTGAGCAAGGATACAACCATGCCCATGCTCAAACTAGGAATATCATTGAACATGTATTTGGCTTGCCCAAATCAAAGTTTTGGTGTCACACACATCAGCATGTGCCCTAGAGTATAGCCCAGCAACCTTATGCTGAAATACTCAGTCTGTGCCATGTTGCACAATATAATTCTCAGGAAGCAGTTTCAACAAGGACAACTAGGGGCAAGACCACATTTTACAGGACCACAAGCAGGACTAGCAGCTCCAGCAGATACAGATGAAGAGCCTGAGGGACAACAACCAGGCACAGATGTTGCTGGCAGATGTGGGCATGCACAAAATGCCATGGCTGTTCCTAGCAGGCAAAGGATAGCATGCACACTGACTACCTAAGGGAAGATCTAAAAGCCAGAGCACATACAAATATTAAAACTGATGCCTGATGCCTGCAAACCTGCACAGTCTTTCCTTAACCATGTAATGGCTGTGCTTTGTTGACATCACACAGAGACAATTCCCAAATATACATTCTGTAGCTGCAGTATTAAGAAGATAAGTTTAGAACCGGTATGGCTAAAAACAGCTATATAACTGATTACTCTCATTATCAAATGCTTACATGTCCCAAAGCTGGAATCTGTCTCAGGTGTACAGTAATGTCATTAGTAGCTTATGAATGATGTTTGCAATATACAGCTATGGACTTTTCCCAATATTGTGGATCAAGCATTTCAGCTGACCACTGTATATAAACCAGTGAGCAGGTGAATGATAGTATCATTTGCACAAGTGTACCAATATGCAATAATGAAATATCCACTTTGATTGTATTACATAGACTACTAACAGAAATACAATGAGGTCAACAATAACCTAAACAACCATTCACAACTGAGTATGAACGGTGAATAAAAACATTTATTCTGCAATATATTTACATTAAAGCAAGCTTCTGAGTAAACAAGCATTAAATATCCGCTCCGTTCATCAGACATATATACAACCTGAAGTCAAAAAGAAATGTGCAAAGGGCAGGGCAGAACCATCATCACTTGCACATGGATGGGGGAGAGGGTACAGGAGGCAAGGTGAACACCAAAGACATAAGTGTGTACAAGTAAAGCAATAATGTATACCTTAAGTATTCAATTGACAGTTACATAATATGTGTGCGTGAGTGTGTGTGTGTGTGTGTGTGTGTGTGTGTGTGTGTGTGTGTGTGTGTGTGTGTGTGTGTGTGTGTGTGTGTGTGTGTGTGTGTGTGTGTGTGTGTGTGTGTGTGTGTGTATGTGTCATGGCATGGGCAAGTTTTTGTTGAATGTATGTGTGTCTGCATGAACACAATCAAACGCTGTGCTAGCACTACATCCTGGCATTTGAGGCAGGTGTGAGCCATGCATGGTAGACTTGGCATTTCAGTATCGTCACTCCCGGCAACAAGAACTACTTCTGCCAAGAGTTGCACTGCTAGTTCCATTGCCCTGGCAAGAAATCGGGGTGCTACCTAAACATGAGTGATGTAATGTCTGCTGGACAAGCTGTCATCATGTCCTGGACTATGACCATGTGGTCTGCCAAGTCTGGGTGTGAATACTGCAGTGACTGAATGGAGCATTGGAAGGTGTGCCACTAAGGGAGTGGGATCTTGAATGGCCACATCAGCTAACACTGGATGATGTAGCAGCCCTCAAGCCACATGGATGCTGACTCTCTCCCAACAAATGCTCCATTACAGACACTGCTCAAACCAGAGTGTCATTCATCCTGTCCAAGGAGCTACCTGCACAGGTCAGGCAGTCCTGCATGTCAGAATAAACAATACTTATTACACTCACTATTTCTTCTCAGGCCCTTGTGGAACATGTCTGTGCCTCTATGACTGACCTATGGATGCATTATGTGGCACCTGCTGACACACCGACTTCAGGAGGAGGGTGGACAGCAGGCCTCTTCCAAGCACCTCTACCAACCTGTATGTGTGGCACTTCATGCTCATGATGGCCCCTGGTCAGCCTCAGTAAGAAGCTGCAATCCCTGATAAAATCCTCCAAAGCTAGTTACAAAAACAAAATCACCACTGATTCTAAAGACAACCACAAAGCATTCTATAGCTATGTCAAGAATCTCAATGGCAACACATGCCATTGGTCTAATTTTCAATTTTGTTGTCTCCCTCATCCTATATATCTATAACTTTTTAATGTTTTATTCATATCTATATTGTTTAATACCTTTCTGCTGAAAACAAAATGACCGCCAGCACAGTGAGCTAGACTGACCACTTTGGTTTGGCCTACCATACCTCCACAGGTAGCTTTGTTGGCACCACCACAGGTAGCACAGACACACAGCACATTTGGGTCACAACCTGTTAGTATTGCCCCCAAAACTCCTGCCCTACCTGCTCCACCTGCATCAGGTAGCTGTGCTCTGGCTGCTAGTATAGTGGTACCCTCCAGGAGCAGTAGTGGTGGTGGTGGCAATTTTGTCACTCATCAGGAGTTGACAGGGCTGGTGGAGGGCCAAAATCATCTGGGCTGAAAAGGTGAGTACAATTGTGCTTAAATCTGCTGTGCTACAGGAATACAAAGTAAAGGCAAATTTAAGGCACTGCTTTGAAACAGTTACTCTAACAGTTCTTAGGCTGCTGGATATAGTGAGATAAAAGTTACTAAGCGATGTGTCGAGAAACTTCTCCTGTTTGTAGACCGTTTTCTTTGCAGAGTATCAAGGGTTCGAGTACAGCTGTAGGTCAAATTATTATCTCATGTCACTTTATATTCTTATCATGTGTTTAACTGCAAATGCCTATATTTATCTCCATTTTCATCATTTTATTAACGTGTCATCTGAAAAGGGTAGCAAGAAAGCATCTGCAAAAACTTTCCAGATCCAACAGGGAGACTTAGAAAATCACCCTTATCCTACTGATGTCTTAATCCTATTTCTGCTCTACTTCCTCATGTTGCTCGCTATAGCAAACAATTTGTTGTACAGATCATGACAGATAAAGAGGAAACAGCAAAGAGTAACACACCATAAATATGGTCCTAAATGCCTCATAAACAAAACTCTTGGTATTTCTCTCTCAATCTCTCTCTTTCTCTATTCCTTCTGCATCAGTAAGTTGTCACTGTACCTTCAATCGTGATATTTAAAGTACACAAACTATGAGTTCTTTTGTGGAATTCTAAGATAATACTCAGATGTATAGACTGATTTTGTGTACTTTCAAGGGTTCTAATCTTGAAATATGTCAAACTGCTATTGACTGCTTTATTTGACTATTTTATGTGTAGCTGTTGCCTACATGTAGTTTTGAGACACCGCTACCCTGATTCTGTCATGATCTACTTGTTCCCTGCCTCCATCGTTCCCTTTTTGTCTCTTCCACTTATGTGTTATCACCTTTTCCCCTCAGCATTTGCACAATGCCTGGTACTGAGCAGCACCTGTACCTCAGGGGAAATGGAAGTACAACAGCTCTTGGTAAAATCTAGTGAGCTTTTGCCTTCACCTGCATTACTTTGGTGCACTTTATGCTATGTATAGTCAGAGTAAGCTTTTCCTAAACAGGCTGTAGTGTTGAATGTACACCCTGTGGGATGGTCCAGTTTCATATATTGTTAGGAAGCATTCTGCATTGGATCATTTATTATCCTCCTGGCTGCAATATACACCTTATGTAATGTTAAAGTTGCCATACATTCTGTGTTGCCTCTTTTTGTGACTGTCCCTTGAAATCAGTAAAATTAAGGTTTCTTATGTCTCAGTCATGGTTATACTTTCAGACCATTACTTGACCCCGATTGGTATCAATTGATTATACATACCATGACAGATTTCTTATCAGGAAAATCTTAACAGTAACACATCCCAAGGATGTGAAAAAATGCCCCAGAAAAATATAACATTTTTGTTTGCCTCTATCCCTGTCTCCATGTATCTATTCACTCCCACTTTTTTATCTTCACTTTTTATGTGTTTCATATTTATTAGCCTACTGGATGTAATGTACACATTATGGGATTTTACAACTGCCATGAGTGAGATGAAGAGTAATACGTAGATTTTCCTTTGCTTCAGTCTGTTGTCAGATTTTAACTTTGTAAAGTAAGAGCTCCTATGTGATTAAATTAGGTAATACTAAAGTGTGTAGATTTTTTTGTAATATTGTCAGTGTTTGAATCCAGATATATGCCAAAGTATTTCTGAATGTTTTGTATGACTGCTGTGGGGGTGTAAGTGTTGACTACACATTTTCTTAACATGTCATGATCCTACTGCTGTATTAGTGTGCCTGCTCCCTATTGGGAACAATGTCTTGTACAAATGTTACTTGAAAAAATTATGATGACAAACTGAAGAATAACACAACGTAAATATGTGCAGAAATGAACCATAATCTCTTAGTATGTCTATATGTGCATTCCAGACACCAACTGCCCAACTCTTCCAACCCCTTCTGTCACAATATAAACCTCCTTGATTCAATACTGTTTCCATAAGCCATGCGTCCCCCAGCAATAACATGCTTGGTCTGTCATATGTTTCAAAATACACCTATATCACACACATAAAGATTGAAGAACTGCAACTGTCATGATAAATGTATGTCATGACATCTGAAACATGACCATGACACATTTCTGTTCCGTATTCTGTCAGATTTAAATTGGTTGTAGGTGGATACTGCTTATTTGTGTGAAGGTTGGCACAGAGCACCATACATTACTGCTAACTCCCATTCTAAGTTCAACACCTAAAGATATGATTATGCATGCACTAATATTTTGCCATTAAGTGGAAAGAGTGCACTTTTGACAAGATGGCCTCATCAGTGTGTTGTAGATGTTGCATCTAGTTAGGTATCTGGTTCAAATCTGAATGAACTGAACTTGTACACGAATGGTTCTAGTGACAGATATGCAAAGCTTCCACAACAGATGTGCTATGTCCACTTCCACTCAGGAAAAAGCTTTAGCTTTGGGCTTGGGTCCCATTACACTTTATGCTACTTTTAACACACAAATCTCAACATATGTATGTGTGTGTACGTGTGTGCGTGTGTATGCTTTATTTCTCAGGTACGTGTAGCTTCCTGAATAGATGTCCAGTATCTACTTCCATTCAGGGGAAGATTTTAACATGGGAGAGAACTCTTCATTACTCTTTAACCACAAACATCTTCTCTGCAGCACACTGATGAGGTCATCCTTTCATAAGTGCAATCTCTCACTATAAAAGTCAGACTTCATGTTTGGTGTTTGCAGTTAATGCTGTGTTCTGTAGATTGTGTAAATAGGTAAGATGTTCACATCTCACAGTGATGAGCTTGTGAGTGTGACTTCAATGTCAATTACATATAGCTTCCTTAATAGACACATTGTATTTAACTTCCACTAAAGGGAAGAATTTAACTTGGATGAGGACTCTTCCATCCACTTTTACCACAAACATCTCCTCTGCAACACACTGAGGTCATCCTTTCATAAGTGTAGTATCTTACTTTAAAAGTCAGACCTGTCCTGTGATGCTTGCAGTTAATACATTGGTCTCTAGATTGTATAACTAGAAAAGTAGGGGCTTTAAATTCTGCATCAGTTAAATAATGCAACCGTGCATGCTATCATGTCCAATTGGTTCCATAACAACACCCGGTAAGTAAACTTTCACTTAGGAGACATATTTTCACTGGCAGTGGGCTACTCTATAAATTTCTGATATCACCAGGCAAAAAACAGTTTTGGAAACATGATGGTTATATCATGCCTTCAAAAATGAACTACACTGAAGTTGTAGTGTGACGTATCCTGTGGCACTACATGTTGGTACTCTGTTAACTAAATAGGTAGAAAGTTTGAGTCCAGCAATGACTGAGAACTGTGACTATGTGTTTATCTGTCATACTGTGTACAGAAGGCTTCCAGTGAATATCATATGCAGCTGTGTATTGCTACTGTACTCACCAACAACCTTCCTTCCTTTTTAGAAAAACATCATTATACTAAACAATGGTGAGATCATCCATTCAAATGTGCACCGTCACAATTATAAACAAACATCTCAAGTGGTACATGAGATTCAGGCAATGCTCTCTCCTGGTGATCTTAGGTAGTCAGTTCAAATCCAGCCATTACTCATTAGACTTACTTGTTTTAGTATGACTGTGAATGCATGTAGGTAACAATGTTGTCACCCAGCTACCTGCTGTGTACATGTATAGCTGGAGATTCCTATTACAAGAATTTCTGCTCATTCTTCACATATAAATGTTTATTATTATTTATTAGATAATAATGTTGCCATTGGATGACATTTGACTTTTCTAAGAGAACTATTAAAGCTTTTTCCTGTAGAATGAGGAAATGAGATAATGTTCTGCACACTGTTGCCGTAATAAGCATGTGTCTGAATCTGTGATTATCCACACATTGTGCATGATTGTCATTCTCTCATCACAGTGATAACTGCATTATGCATCACATGTGTTTGGGTATACCTAGCAGCAGGCAATGATGTGTAAGAAATAGCCATATAGCACCAGTTTTCTTAAATAAATTACAAACACCCAAATATCTCACAAGTGTAGCACCACTTGCACTGTGGCAAGTTCATTATTCCCATGTACCTTCTATCGTCAGATAGCCAGGTGCTCAAAACCCACACTGAGTGACTGTAAGCATTAAATGTCCTTGTGCGGTTATGAATGAATGAAATCCACATCTGCTATAATGTGTACAATTACAATAAAAGAATCCTCCCCCACATCTTTATCTCATACAACTTGTTTGTAACAGAATCATATGATGTAATGACTTCACACAGCTGTATTAAGACTTCCACTGTGGAGCATGTGATTCATACAAGTGTCGTCAGTTGGTGGACTTATGCAGCTTGTGATTGACTTGCAGCAAAGGGCAATATTATACGAATGTACTGATGTTAAACAAATAACACTGCATGAAGTCATTATTGCTTTTTGTTTTGGAGAAAGAAATACAAACTCATTTTGTAATTTCCTGACAGTGAAACATTTGTTTTGTGAGTGATGTGGTGTGATGGATCCAGTGGCATATGCTGTCAGTAATGACTTGTGTTATTCCCCTCCACTAAGGTAGCCTAGCAACAGACCCAGGGAATTACAGACCCATAAGCCTGACCAGTTTCCTTTGTAAGGCCATGGAACGTATCATTATGGACCTCATAAATAAAATCATAGGTGACCTTCAAACCCTGGATCTTACCCAATTCAACTTTGTTAAGGGCAGATCTTGTATTTTAAATCTGGTAGATTTCTTTGAAAATGTGGCCATGTCCATTGATGAGGGCAAGTCTATGCACACAGCATACCTCAACCTGGCAAAGGTGTTCGACACAATCCTGCATTCAGGCATTAACGATAAATTAGAAAATTGAATGTAAACCTCTTCATTGTAAAATGGGTTGCCAACTGGCTCACAAACTAGACACACACTATCAAAGTGGGTAACTCCACATCAACCAGCAGACCTGTTACCAGTGGGGTGCCAGAAGGGTCAGTGCTGGCCCTCCTACTGTTTGGTATATACGTCTCAGAAGTTCAGGTTAAAACTAAAGGGTTGTGGCTGACCAAGTTTGCAGATGACTGCAAACTAGGTGCAATCATTAAATCCTAAAATTATGTCAGTATACTCCAAGAGGGTCTCACACAGACCAGTGACTGGTGTATTAGTAACAATCTCTAACTGAATGCAAAGAAATGCAGCATAATTCCCTTTGGCACAAACAATGTCCCCTCACACTTTTAAATCAACAACAATACCCACCCTAAGTAAACATGAAGTGGAAAGGGACCTGGGATCACGAGTTGACTGTGACCTTAACTTCAACTACCATGTGTCTACTGTAGCAATTATAGTTTTCTACATTGCGCACTTGATTAGTAAAGGCATTGTCTTGAGAGCAAAAGAAGTTATAACCCTTATACTCGGCACTTATCTTGCCCCATAGTTGAGTATAACACCCAGTTTGGCATGTACAGTACTAAGCACCTGCAGCAATTAGAGAGACCTCAGAGGTTTCTAACAAAGAAGATCAAGGGGCTCCAGCATGTGCCTTACACAGACCGACTAAAGTTCCTGTCACTATACTTCATATCATATAGACTTTTTAGGAGAGACATATGCCTGGCCTACAGAGCAATCAAAGACCCAAACCTAATGAACTTGCTGCATATCCATAAATCAAATGGGACTAGGACTACCTGTTCCAGGGACCAGAATATGGCCTGTGACTTAAATAGGGCATGTTAGAGATACAGATTTATCTCCCAGCGACTGCCATGTCTTTGGAACAGGCTACCGATTTATGTGAAACAGAGCACCTTTATGACACTGTTCAAGAGGAACCTAGATGAGTGGATGGAGCACCATAAATTCTTACCAAGGATAGAGCCCACAACCCTCCTGGACATGGGCAGTCATCACTAAATGTAATCTTTGGTACTGACTAGTATTTCTATGGTATTACATTGGGATGAAATGGCTAGGCTTAAAATGACTTCTGGGTTGATTCCCTAGAAATTTCCAATGATCCTATATATGCACAGATGTGGTTCAGTTCTGAGACAGTGTGTATACAACACAACAGAAACAGCTTCCTTGGCCAAGAAACACTGATAGTGCACTGCCTACAGTTGTATTAACATTAACATAATTACCTCCTTGTCATCATTCTGACAAAATATTATTGTACAAATTTTCATATATTTTTTTTACTTCACAGATTAATTTCAGTTATATATGACAAGATCCATTTCTCTGTCATGTGGCACACACAGACAATACTCAGCTCTGTAGGTGGGTAGTATGAGAGGCTGGGGGTTGAATCTGGTAACATCTGTCAGATAACTGTGTCAGACAGGAGTGGCTTAGACAAAGAAAGTATCTATGGCACAGTCAGATGGCTACATTATTAAGGCATCTCTCTCTAATGTAGGAGATCCATAACCATTACAATAGAAAAGTGCTGTAAACACTTTGTGTGCTTGTCATAATGTGCACAGTATGCCTTGTTCTGTGGCATCAAAGTTTGATATGCAGCTTTGTGATATCTGTCCTGGCATGTATTCGAGTCAGTCAAGATGCAAATGCTGAGTATGTCATTGATTGTGTACAAATGTTATTTAAATTCCAAATAATTATGCTCTGTTTTGCATGTCTTCATCCAGACATTTATGTATTACTGTAATTCTTTTTTTCACTGTAGTGCTTTTTAGGACATGGGGGCTTACATAACATTCCTTACTGTATGACACAACACAAGATCATCACAAAGTGTGACTGGACCTGTGTTACAGCACTTTCTTGCATGTTTGTGTTGTTTACATGCTGTTACGGCAGTGTTCACTGTAGTTTCTTGTGAACATGCCCAGTATAATCATGTAGTGGATGCACTCCATTTATGAGCAGAGACCTTGAACTAATAAAATGTCAACAGAGATGTGTTGTCATTTGTTACTTGTGTATTTTGAGTGTTATTATATTACTGTTAAAGATGTACCATAATTTACAACACATGCTTGTGTAATACATTTTTAAAGGTAATATACCCACTTTGTTATGGTTGCAAATGATAAATTTCAAAAACGTGTCCCTTTCTGATGTGCATGACAACAGATATAGGGTTAATTTCTTCTTGATTGTACATGGTAAAGTAGAGAATACAGCAGTACTGTCAGCACACATACATTCTCTGTGCATATGCGTCATAACCAATAACTGCAGTCTGTGCAAATAATCCCTAATGTATCTACTGCCTTTGCTAACTGTTATCTCAACTCACCATGTTATTAACATTTATTTCACATTTACTGACCTTTTGTTACACTGTTGCTTTTTGTCCCTCTCACATCCTTTGTTAGCGTGCCCATTTGTATCTATGTGCATGGGTCGAGAACTTTGAACAGGATTGTTATTATATCATTGTGGAAGTATTTCTTTTAAAAATGCTTTTTTTTGTGACAAACACATTTGACTGCATTATATGAGTGCATTTTCTTCATCTACCCTCCTCGCTTACTTATGCCTGCACTAACACCACTGCATTATGAGTATATTCTTTCAATTTAACGCCCTCTGCATGTTAATTCTTTTAACCAACTTGCCCTTATTTCATATAAGGTGTTTGCACATGCTCACATAATAGGCTGCACATGCTCACATAATAGGATTGTCTATAAGCAAGCTGTTTTGTTGATAGCATGTGCTCAAGCTTACCTGCACCTCTTCATGGCCACCGACTTTTCAGATGGCCACAAAACGGGGGCCTTTCAGTATGTAAACATGATGCGTGGTATGCATATTCAATGAGCGCTTATGCTCATTGCGGTTAACTCATGTAGGCTTCATGCAAAGTCTACACAATTGTTAATGAATCCCAGGGAATAATTGGTAAGGTACCGATGGATCAGGAACTGATGGAGAGTTTTAGACAACTAGTTTTGGACATGCCAGAAAGGATACAAGATGTGAGGTAGGGTTCACTTAACATTTCTTTGAGTTTAGTTTCTCCAAACCTACAAAGAGACAAGGCAAACAAGTCAACATTTCAGCTTGATAAAACATAAAAAAAAACCCTCCTCATCCATGTGTCAGCTTCAGATTGACACCTCCTTTCTTATATAATCTAAATCCACATCACACAACTACATAAAAATGGAAAAACCCACATACTGAGTCACTACCAACATACCAAAAGGAACAGCACTGGCAGGGATTTCTGTTGCAAAAAAGTGATTTGTGAGTTTAACATTAGGAAATTGAACTCAGTACCTTTACACCTCCTCCATTTTAAACTCATTGATGCCCAGGATAATGGTGGGGTGCATAAATACATTTTTAAGACTTAAGACAAGAATTGACACATCTCTAAAAATGTCTGATTTCTACCAATCCGAACACCTAATATTCCTACAGTAGGCATCAAGTCCCTCATTAAGAAACCTAATGTATATGTAATGTTTAAGGCTATGAATACCATATTATAAGGGCATCAACATGGCCCACAAACTAGTTTAATGTCCAGGTATTATTGCAGATAAGCACCAGGATAGAGAGGCAGTATGTGGAGCAGGAGCAGGCAGACTACAGTAATCACATGGTCAGTCTGCCAGCATCAGGAGGAGCATAGACAATGTGCCGTGGACCCACAGAGATCTTCAACATCCATTTACCAGCTCAGAGGAGATTAAGGACTGCAAGATAGCAAGAGTGATATCCTGTGTACGTGGCAGGGAGCTGTAGGAGACAGATCTGCTGCTTTGTCAACTTTACAGCAGGAAAAGGCATGAAAGAATCCTTAGGGGGAAAAATATATATATATATATATATATATATATATATATATATATATATATATATATATATATATATATAGATATTAATATCTCTGCATATTCATCTTCAGCCATATAAAAACTAATCAAACGGAATCAGACAGCATATAAGCAAAGAAATATTGTCTAAGGAAAAAAGTGAAAAGTAAGCTCAAAAAAAATTTGTTGTATTTATTTTGTGTTTGTTTATCAGGTTTGGATGCCTGGGTTTAATAAAAAAAAGTCATTTTCAGCATAGGCCAGGAGAGAACAGGTCCAGCATATTACAAATATTTTTATACAGTCATTCAGTGATGCACATGAACAGACATTGAATAATATACTTTAACCATTACACATACATTTGCTAATTACATATGACAGAAGAGGCACCTATTATAGCATAAAAGACATATTTGAATTAGTAGATGTTGAACATTGAGCGTTTTAACATGTGTATTAGTGGAAATGTCAAATAGATAATAGATTGTGTGATTAGTGCTTAGAAAGTCAAAGAATGGAGGTGAGGGAAAAACTACTTAGGGCAGAAAATGTCAATATTGTAGTTAAGAGAATGAGTGTAAAGCAGGCTCAGAGACAATTTTATATATATATATATATATATATATATATATATATATGTATGGTTCTCCTTCATAATATCAAATTACTGAAGGTTCGAAATTCACTAACTCTAAATTATAAAGTCGAATCAACAAAAATCCCGAAACCCACAAGCATGAAAACTAAAAACCCTGAACATACAGAACACATACAACACACAACACGTACACAATACAACCCACATAACATAAACTACAAAACCTACACTACATGCAAGCCCCCTACACCCCCCACATACCCTACTTATATATTCTAACTCCAAGTTCGCACTAATACACACAAAAAAAACACCACCCAGACATTTTAAACTGCCTCGCACACACACAGACACATCACACATATATAGACACATCCAACACTCACACTCATACTCCCACCTCCCTAACCTAACCCACACGCACAACGTACAAAACACACACATACACTCACTTACCTTCACCTCCATAAAACATGCCAACCCACACACTTCCCATCCCGTAGCTGACATGCATAAGCGCGAATTCGAGATATCTGAATTTGCACTTATGCAGATTCGCGCTTCTGTATTTTCGACTTTACATTCTCGAGTTATTGAATTTCGAACATTCAGTAATTCATTTTCGACTTTACATTCTCGAGTTATTGAATTTCGAGCATTCAGTAATTCAGGATTGTGAAGGGGAACCATATATATATATATATATATATATATATATATATATATATATATATATATACATATCACTATGAAATGCATCAACGCTTTTGGTGACTCCTTATTCGCAAATCAAATTGCAAAAATTCATAACAGCATTCCCCAACATTTACTAAATACCCCTACTGCCTCCAAATTCAAACTCCTTCTTAAAGAACTTTTAAACAATAATTGGCTCTGTTCCTGTATTTCCCCTGGATAACTTCATCTCTTTTCACTCTTCACTTTGTCTTTACTGAATACTCCTATCAGATCTCCTCTTAACCTTCTCTGTAACCATCTTCATATTCCTAATTGTTCCTTCTAATAAATCTCTTCTTGCATTCACTGCTTTTCCATTCTATTTCTTTGCTCTACTGAATGAGAATAGCATGTTTGTTTGTTTGTGTCTTTCAGCTTTTCCGGGTTAGGGGTTGCCACAGCATAACTCCAGTCCGCTAATGATTGGCAGTTGATTTTTACATACTGGCTTGACAGGCCTGACGCACAACCTTCAATGAAGGTATGCCCATTCACGCACATCTCCACGCAGAAGACGCTCTAGCTGAGAATCGAACCGGACAGCATCTTACTGTGAGGCGACTACTGCAGCACCACCACCATACATTTGCAAAAAAATAAAAAATTGTACTGTAAAACTCTATATACATTGTAACTGCTTTACCTTCTGTTAATTATGTTAATAATGTTAATTCCATACATTGTATACATACTGTTAATCTGTATTTTTTGCAGTCTTCTGTATTTTTAGTTTTGTCAGTTTTTTATTGGGGCTTTCCCCCCTGGGCCTCCACTGAAAATGGGCTGCTAGCCCAGTCGGACTATCCCGGTAAACAAATGTAAAATAAATGAATAAATAAAACAGGTTTGTAATAGAAGCATATATATGCTTCTTGTGAAGTCAGAGCTGGGGGTGGGCAGTGTCACAATATAAAATATATAGCTGTGAGATATTAGTAAAACTAGTCAAGGGTTGATGAAGACTGGCTGTGGGGTATAGGATTCAGAAAGAATAGAAATGGTTTGACAATATGGCAAGCTGAAGATAAAGAGATACATTTACGGTGGAGATGAACAGAAACGGATCCACTAATTTGATAGATAAAGCTTTAGGTGTTTTAAATAAGTTTGCATTCTGAATGGATTTCACCGGTAGTGGGATGTAGTTCTACAGTTTAGCTACACTGCTTGAAAAAAGTGAGTTTTCTACTGTGCTATATGATTTTTTTACAGTGATTAGTGATTTTTTTCTAGAGTGTAAAATTCATTTAGAGGAGTAGTGTTGTATTAAATTGTTAAGGGCTGGACAATGTTCTTGTTTATAGAGAAGTCTGTGTTTTGTAGTTAGCTGAAAAAGAGCTAGGTGATGTGATATCTCTAACCGGTTTAATTCTCTGAGAACTAGGCAGTTTTGTGTTCTATTGTTATAGTCTACTGTAAATTTGGCTATTAAGTTATAACATTGCTCAAGTTTGGACAATTGTGTGGATCAGCATACAGGAAAGATGGCAGTAATAAAACAGAGAATATATGCCTGGTGACTATGAAAGTGAGTAGGTTTTATTCTGTGTATTGTGCCTAGATTTTGATTATTTTAACCACATGATACGTGGTGGTCAAATTTCAACTAGTCACCCATTTTGACACCCAGTAATTTTTTGGAGTTTACTTGCTCTGTCATATTGCTGTTGGGAAAGTACAATAAAAATAGTAATGTTTGGTAGAGATGTGTCACGGAGTGAAAAACTGTAATTAGAGGGGTTTTTAAAGCATAGAAGTACTTGTGAATTAGTTGGCCATGTTTCAGTAGAAAAGAAGGATTGTTGCATAAGGTCCTGAAGTTTAGAGAGAGATTTGGCAGATGATATTAGGCTCGACCCATCAGCATATTGAACTAGGGTAAAATTTTTAGTAGAGGTATACAGATCTTTGATTAATATGATGAAAAGTAAGGGCCCTAATATAGAGCCTTGTGAGATATCAATACTTACTGGGAAGAAAGTAGAGAAATCTTTTTTTTTTATTTTACTGTTTGTGCTCTGTTTGAGAAGCAGCTATAGATCTCTTGCAGTGAAGGGGTGATCCCTTAGGATGAGAGTTTATATAGGAGCTTCTGCTGGAAAACAATATCAAAAGCTTTTCATAAGTTTAGAAAGATGGTGGAAACTAGGCTTCTGGTGTTTCTGTGGATCTTGATAGTATTAATAAAATTCAGCGAAACAGTAATTGTGTTGTGATGAGGATGGAAGCCATGTCCAGTTGAAGACAGAAGCTGGTTATCTATTAGATAACTGATGACGTTCTCATGAATATATTTTCTAATATTTTGATAGGGGAAATAAAATGGTTTTCAGTTTTAGTCTTGATGTCTTTACTTGTTCTGTATCTCTTGGAAAAGAGGTAAGAGTTTTCTTTCCTGCCTGTTGTGTTATTTCTGAAGAAACTAATGTATCACCAACAAAGTAATTTGTAAATGCCTGCTACTAAAACTATTCATGCCTGAAAGAGTGGAAATTTTATACAACAAGATATTAATACCAATAATAAATAATGTCAGGGACAATAGACATTCCTGCCTAACTCCTGCTTTTAACATAGATACATCCAGTTGTCAATTATTTAAAGTAATAGTGGATGGGATATGGTCATAAAGATTTTATCCATAGAATATAGTGAGTTTATAATATCATAATGTCTGAAATGTAAACTATTAATTAAATCAAAATACTAATATTCACTAGAATTAACTACATTTTTTTTTGCTGACATATTACCCTATTGATGTAAAAATTCTTTGAAGTGTTTTTTGAATTCTGATACTGTTTGCACTTTAAATGATCATTTTAAGTGTTTTTCAACTGTTGAACTGTTGAGGGCTACACACTAAAGTGTGATAGCCATTTTTCTGCTTTAAAAGTATTTGTTTTACTGTATCTGTTTTAATTTTTGAAAAAAAAAATCCTATCTCTCTACTTGTTTCCCACCTTTCTATAAGCAGTAGAGTCTAGTTTTCAGATTTTGCTGAATTCTGGGCTGTTTTGTAGTTTCTGCGTTGCTCAGACCTCACTAAGATAGAAAGAAGCTTCTCTGTTCATCAGTGAGAGTGGTGAACTTTGAGCAGCCTATCTGTTGCTGGAGGAGTAGTTTCAGCTCAGAATCTGTAATTTTATTGGCCATTTTGGACAATTTCTATCCCTTTCATCTTTCTGTTTAAAAACCTGTGTTTGTGCAGTTTTGCACATCGCTCAGCATTGTTTAACTAGGGTTAAACTATTCCCACTGCCAGAAAGTCTGATCTTCTAATTTTTCCTTAGAACTAACCAGTTTTCGAGTTTTAGAACTAAAAACTGTTTTCTTGGCTCAGCACTTGTTCAAAACTCATTGCAAGCACTAAATAATCTACAAATTACTGCAGCACTCAACTTTCCTCACTTTTAGGAGGAAAACCGTTTTTAGTACTTAAATTAATAAGCATCTATCCAGACATGTCTAAGGGTCTGCTCCCGGTATTTTCCCCTGTATACCTGATGAATCTGGGCATCTTGGGGCAATGTAGCAATTGCCTCATGTACACTGACAACAGTCTCCTCCTACCACCCAACACTACAACCTGTGAGAAATGCACTTATATAGCCAAATTGGAAGCCAAGCTCTCTCCAGTCAAGACTGTACTAGACAGTCAAGAGGAGAAGATAAACACCTGCATCACACAACACTCAACACATAGTCCATCAAAACCTACACCACCTAAACCCATGCATAGTAACACAAAACACACACCTACATTCGCAGAGGCTCTCAATAAAAATCTGCCCAAACAACAGAGACCTCAAAAGCTGAAAGGCAAGCAACCACCACCCCTAACACTACCCAAATGACACATAGCCCACAAAATCAGTGTGCCACTCAACCTCAGCCCATAAGGCAAAACAACGTACCCAACATACTAGTCAGAGGTGACTATAGTCAGGCACACTGATGTCTGACTCACTAGGCTAAACAAGGAGAAAGTTACTGTCAGCTGCCTGTCGGGTACCAGGATCCACCACATAATGCAAGCACTCAGGTCACTCCACAACAAGTACAAATATGACTCTGTCATTGTCCATGTTGGTGTAAATGACCTGAGAGATACCTCTCTGGACGACATGAAAAGAGACATGGAGGAGTTGTCAGATTATGTAGCCCAGGCAGGTATGACCCTAGCCCTGAGTAGCATCCTGCCATCACCCAGAATGATACCACAATACAAGGACAAAATGATTGACTTCAACAATTGGCTAAGCTTCTGGTGTTACACTAAGGGATCCAGTGTCTGTCTGCCTGGGACAACATGATTGACAGAGCACGATGCTTTGCCAGAGATGGCCTGCATCTGTCTCCCTTGGGATTCCGGATACTGGCTAAGGCTCTTGCCAACCCTATAGTGCCTTTTTTAGGCAAGGTTAAAATGACAAACTCACCACCATAGCATGTATAAGCAAGCAAAATCTGAGGATAATGCTACTCAATGATCGAAGTCTAAACCTCAAAATGCACTCACTCGAGGCACTCTTTAAAATGGAGAACATCGACATCTGTGCAATGACAAAGACCTGGTTCAAGGCTCCAGAGAGCACCCCTGAATTATCAGGATATGACTCATACCACACCTTTTGGCCACCTAACCTAGACCGAAACACTGAAGGAGGAGGTATGTCCATATTCATTAAGGATATTCACAGCTCAAGGCTAGTTGCTTAACATAATGCATCCGAAATTATCCAAGTGCTACTAACACTGGGCAAGACTGCAATCCAGGTTGTAGCTTGTTACAGATCCCCCGCCATGCCCCAGGATGCCCCATCCATGTTTCTTGATATACCGGGTAATATTAAGGTAAAGCCCAATACCCTAATAATGGGCAATTTCAACTACCCCACAATCAACTGGGAAAACTACTCATGTGCTAACTCATTTGCTCAACTCTTTCTGGAATTCATAAATTCCAATGCCCTGGATCAGCTTGTCCATACCTCCACTAGGGGCAGCAATATCCTGGACCTGGTCATTACCAATATGGCAACCGATGTTCCATGCCAGAGGTCAACTCCTCGCTGGTCAGATCCAGCCACAAGTTAATCACCCTAGACATCAATATCCCGCCCCGCCTCCCATTAAGGAAACCACCATAAAAAACTTCTCCAAAGCCAACTTCATGCTTATTAAGACATAAGTGGCAAGCTTCACAACACCCATACAGATGGAAAATAGAGGTATGACTACTGAATCCTGTACAAATGCACTGTATAAGCACATACACGACTGCATGGACTGTGCCATCCCCAACAGAACCAAGACACTATCCTCCAAAAAAAAGGAAGCCAATCTGGTGGTCCGCTGCCATAAACAAACTCTACAACAGAAGGAAGAAGTTGTTGCAAAAAAGAGTAAAATCCCCTGATTGCAGGAACTCCCTGGTCAGCCTCAGTAAGAAGCTGAGATCCCCTCATAAAATCCTCCAAAGCTAGTTATGAAAATAAAATTGCCACTGATTCTAAAGACAGCCACAATGCATTCTACAGTTATGCCAAGAATCTCAACGGTGACACTCAGATCTGCTCTGAGCAACAGCACAATGGCATTAGATATACAGAACCAACTGATATTGCCAACATCCTGGCAGATAGACTCAGTGCAAACTTCACCCCCTCACCCCCCAAGGGGCCCATCACTATTCCTGAAGATTGCAAAGCCCCTGTAATCATGGCTGCATAAGTAAAAACTGCACTGTCCAAAGCCAAGAACACATCATCCATGGTACCTGACAACATCCCAGGCTGCGTTCTGAATGAACTACAGAATGAACTGGCACCATACCGAAGTACCATGTTCGATCATAGCCTCTCTTCAAGCTTTGTGCCTACTGAATGGTGCACAGTGACAGTTATCCCACTCCACAATGGGGGTGCCACCATGGACCCTCAGAACTACTGCCCCATTAGCCTGATGATCCTGGTATGCAAGGCCATTGAACATATCCTCTTGGAGCTTATAAACAAGGGCATAAGTAACCTCCAGACTCTGGACCCCACACAGTTTGGGTTTGTAAAAGGTAGGTCATCTCTCTTAAACCTGACTGACTTCTTTGAAGCAGTCACTAGAGCAGTGGATGAGGGTAAGGTGGTACACACAGCCTATCCTGACCTCGCCAAGGCTTTCAACACCATCCCACACTCTGGAACTATCGATAAACTCACTAGACTGGGCATGAATCCCTATGTCACAATATGGCTGGCCAACTGGCTTACTTACAGAACCCACACAGTGAAAGTAGCGGACTCCAAATCCAACATCAGACCAGTGACAGGGCTCAGTCCTGGGTCCTCTCCTGTTTGGCATCTACTTCTCAAAAGTCCAGACTAATACAGCAGGTCTTTGGCTAATGATGTTCACAGACAACTGCAAACTAGGAGCCATAATAAAATTGCCTAATGATGTGGACATTCTACAAAGAAGCCTCACTGAGACTGATGCTTGGTGTCAAAGTCATGGCCTCAAGCTCAATGCCAAGAAGTACATTGTCATCCCCTTTGTAAAAAACACTGTACCCATGAACTACCACATAGGTGGTAGCCTACTAAACACTAAAGTGTGATAAGAGACCTTGGAACACAGGGGGACAGTATTCTCTCCTTTGATAATCACATCACCACAGTGGTCAGGAAATCATTCTGTGTGGCACATCTCATCACAAAGGGGTTCTCCTCCAGAAAAAAAAAAGGTCATTGTTCCTCTCTACTCATCCCTCATTAGACCCATTATAGAGTACAATGCCCTGTGTAAGACATCTACAACAATTAGAAAGGCCACAGAAATGCATCACTAAGAGGATTACCAGCCTCAAACAGATGCCATATGCAGACCATCTAAAAAAACTCCAGTTCTACTCCATTGCTTATCGCCTACTCAGAGGCGACCTCTGCCTAACATACAAAGCCATGCCAAAGCCAGATCTGTTGGACATGCTGCAATTAAAGAAACCCCAATACCTCCGAGCCACATGCTCCAGGGACCTAAACCTTGCCACCACAATAAACAGAACATGCTGGAGGGATAGAGTCCTGTCCCAGAGACTTCTCATGCTCTGCAACAGACAACCCATTCATGTCAAGCAAAGCTCTTCATTAGCCCTCTTTAAGAAAAATCTCGACAATTGGATGGGAAATAGGAAATTCATCCCTGGGATCACTTCTGTGGCTCTGCTAGACAGGAGAGCAGGAAAATAACTTTCTTGGGTAGCGAAAGCCAAGGAACATTTTTGGCTAGGCTTATATAGGCACCATGACTGATAGCTTGGTACCCACCTATGAACCTATGAACTAATATTAAACAGCTGCTTTTCTATGACCAGGAAACAAATAACGCAAGGAAATAATAAATTATACACTCCAGAGAAATTATAAATTTTGAGATTGCAGTACTGGAATTAATTTTATAATCAGTATTTAAAATCAATAGATGCTCATAATCCATTATGTTTAAATAAAAATTTCCATCACTTTTGCCCAAGCCATTCTTGTTAGATTCAGAGTGGAAGATGAATTAATGTTTGGGTATATAAGCACTGGATTATTTCTAGAACAAGGGCACTAATTCCTCTTGCAATATGATACAGATATGTAAGAGAAGTCCATCAGGACCTGCTCAGAAATTCATTAAGATCCCTAGTATAAACTGTAAAGCCTGCAGTAAAAAGTGAAAGTTTCTACTGTGTGATATTTTGTAATTTAGAGACACATTAGCTCCACTGATGAAAGACTTCATTGTGGGCCAATTTGTATATCTGATTCATGTTATCTGCAATAAAGTGTAGATCTGCACTTCTTGCAGTAGGAAACTGAGCTGGAGGCTGCATAGTGAAAGCAGATACACCTATGTAGTTGCTATCACACACACAAACAAACAGTAAGAGACATCACTTATTCTATAACTGTCTAGGTCATCAGATCATCTACAATGCTTCCTTTTCTCCTGCTAACATAATTCAAGGATGCCATACAGTCAAATTTCACATTTCATATCCTTCAGGAAATTCATACTAGGGCAGAAGCTTCCCATCCCTTTTGCTCATATATGATATGTGTTGCAGGCATTGCATTATGTTTGTGCTCTAAATAAATATGTAAGAATCGCCTATTGCAGTATCATGCCATTTAGTCCAGTGGCGAATGTAGTTGTTTCTTGTGTTAAGGGTGCCCGATTTATATCCCTTTCTCCCATGCAGTTATTTCACTTGTTTTTTTTTTATTTAGTTATATTTTTTAACAAAAATTCTTGGTGTCTAGTGATCTCCCCTACCCCAAGCCTTGGTTAAATTGCTGTTATGGTATGAAACTTAATCCCTGATATCCTCCCTATGATCGATCCCTGCACTATCATACTTTTATGGTATGATACTTAAGAGTAATCCTTGATATTCTCCCTTCCCTGATCCCTCTACTGTTAAAGTGCTGGTGCTGTCATAGTATGAGACTTGAGTAATCCTGGGTGGCTAGTGTTTCCCCCCAGCCAATGTTGAAGACACTGATGCTTAGTCTAGGGGTGTGTGGAGATATAACAGCTACCCCTATCCACACTCACACACATACATACATACACAACTCACACACACACACACACACACACACACACACACACACACACACACACACACACACACACACACACACACACACACACACACACATACAAGCACACACAGCCTCTTGCCACCCAATCACAATCACACACTCATCAATTCATACATGCTTCTACAGACACAAACAGACATAAACATCCTAAGTAGACCCTGTTAATTGACACATTGGAGCAATTCTATGAATCAGTTGTCATGTAAGTGTCTTCCTTGAGACACTTCTGCTAGAGACAACACTTGCCTACTTAGCATATTCCTCTCCCTTGAACTACTTCATTACCATGTATCACAGCCTGTGGAAACAGCTCAATGTAGTGCTCCATGTATTGATGCAAAAGCACTTCATTAGGGCTGTCTTTGAATGTGAATGGAAACCTTTATGAATTCCAGAATGTACTTCTTTACACTTCCCTATGACTAATTCAGGAGACCAAAATAAAACCAAATCTATAGTCAATGCCACTGCACAAAATTAAAGATAAAACAAAGATATCTATGCACACACACACACACACACACACACACACACACACACACACGTTATATGTATATATGGTTTCACTTCATAATCTCGAAATACGGAAATCTCGATTTTCAGTATTTTGAAACTATAAAGACGAACCATTCACAATCCTGAAACCCACAATCACAAGTCACACAATCACAACCATACATACACCATACACCACATAACACACACACTATTCTAGCCACAGCACACAAACCACACAATCCTACACTACATGTAAGCAGGGTGGCAAGCCCCCCTGCATCTTCCATGTGGGGGGCTGTGCACCCCACACATCCCCAACTTATATATACCAACTCCGAGATCGCACATAATGAAAAAAAAAAAACAATCACACCATGGAATTCTGCACTCACACACACACACACGCACACACACACACACACACACACACACACACACACACACACACACACACACACACACACACACACACACACACACACACACACACACACACAAATACACATCACACATACACAAACACCAACAAATCCAACACTCACACTCATACTTACAATTCCCTACCCTTACCCACATACACAACGTACAAAAACACATACATACACTCACTCACCTTCAATTCCAGACACCATACCAGCCAAACACTTCATGTAACATAGCGGAAATGCATAAGCACAGATTAGAGATATTTGAATTAGCTCTTATGCACTTTTGGCATTCTGCAGTTTTGGCTTCATGGTCTCGAAATGCTGAAATTCGAGATTTTAGCAGTTTGAGATTATGAAGTGAAACCGTATATATATATATATATATATATATATATATATATATATATATATATATATATATATATATATATAGCTCCACTTGAAACCATCGAATGTGAACATTGATGTTCAGAACATCGAAGGTTCAAAGTGAACCACAGAAAAATAAATAAACATTCAAAAACTATTTGAATGTGCCCCCCACACACCCCCTACTTTAATATTCCAACTCCGAGATCGCACTACAGTGGGGTAAGGGAAATCTCCCGTTTACCGCTATAGGCGGTAGCGCTAAACGGGAGATTTCCTGTACCCTACCTGCAATGCCAGCACTCAGATGGCAAACACACACACACACACACACACACACACACACACACACACACACACACACACACACACACACACAAAACATGCAGGGCACCTTGCTGCCCTGCATATACACCCAAAAGTTAACATTTTTACTTACCTGGCACTTCCACTTTGAACCTTCGATGTTCTGAACATCGATGTGTTGGTCTCGATGATCTGAACTTCGATGTTCTGAACATTTGATGGTTTCAAGTGGAACTATATACATATATATATATATATATATATATATATATATATATATATATGACATTATCATCAAATACTGAATTCTTCAAAAAGTGAATGAAAAAAAGCAGTCATTTTAGAGTTAATCTGAAAAAAGTGCATACATAATATTTTTTGCAAGGGGACAAGCACTCCTGCACCTCCCACGCCTGCTTATTATGTATAACAATTCCAAGATTGTACAACAGTGGGGATAGGGCAAATTCCCTGACTCTGCTGCAATGCAAGCTCACAGAGAAACCAGGCAGCAGCCTGAAAAACAAGGAAAATGAGCATTTGCTTTATTGAGTGTTTGATCTTATCATCTCCAACACACAAACACACACGCACACACACACACACACACACACACACACACACACACACACACACACACACACACACACACACACACACACACACATATCATATATATGCATACATGTATATAAACACACACACACACACACACACACACACACACACACACACACACACATGCACACACATATATAGATAGATATAAGTATATGCATGTTATGTATATGTTGTATATAAATCTCTTCGCATGCTGCTGTCTACAACCACTCACCTAACATAACTGGGTCTTTCAGCAGTCATTTATTATAACATCAGATGTATGCTTTTCCTAAAATAAAATAAAAAAATGTTGCTGTTTTTTGAATTAGTTTGTTGTGTTCATCCATGCACTAGTTAGTGATCTGTCTAGTCTTTATTGGACTGATGAGGCTGCTCATTGGCTCTGTCATTGCTTTGTCTGTTGTGTAATGTATTTAAGTGCTTTCCTAACCCATTATTGTGCATAAGTCTAGAATACTGATTGCAAACCCAGCAAACCAGTATTTCAATGGAGTAAAACTCACTTACGTCAAATTGTCTACTTCTCATTTTCCCAGCTCTCCCAACTGCTAGGTGCCCTCACCACAGTTTGAAATGGCCCTGAATTAAACCTGCTCTATTACTGACAGAAAGGACATTTACTGTACTATTTTGCACTTCAGTTATTTGTTTAGAGTGCTACTGCTTTATGTTTACTTTATTTGTTGATTTTGCACTTTAAATTATTTACTTGAAATTGCCTTGTTTAGGCAATTTGTTTAACTTGTTTTGTGGCAGTATTATATTTACATTAAGAGAAGTAAGAGAGTCCATGCAGTAACAGTAGGTGATGACCTGGTCTATCTGAGTAGGGAAACACATAATAAAGCTGTAAGTGAAGTTGTTTAATTGACCAGAGAGCTTAGAAGCCAGTTTCCTGTGTTTTAAGTACCTGTATAAATTGGGCACATTTGTCCACCAATGCCCATCATGCAGTTCTGGTGCCTATATAAATGTAGCATATTTGCACACCACTGCCCATCAGTCAGCAGTGGTGCCTATATAAATTTGGCACATTTGCCTACTACTGCCCATCACACAGCTGTGGTGCCTATATAAATTTGGCATATTTGCATACCACTGCCCATTAAGCAGCTGTGGTGCCTATAAAAATTTGGCATATTTGTACAGCAATGCCTATCATGCAGCTGTGGTACCTATATAAATTTAGCATATTTGCACACCACTGTCCATCATGCAACTCTGATGCCTATATCAATTTGGCACATTTGCCCACCACTACCCATCATGGAGCTGTGGTGCCTATATAAATTTGGCACATTTGCCCACCACTGCCTGTCATGCAGTTGTGATGCCTATATAAATTTGGCACATTTGCACACCACTGTCCATCATACAGCTGTGGTGTCTATATACATTTGGCACATTTGCACACCACTGCCCATCATGCAGCAGTGGTCCCTATATAAATTTTCCACATTTGAATACCACTGCCCATCATGCAGAAGTAGTGGCTATATACATTTGCCACATTTGCACACTACTGCCCATCATGCAGCTGTGGTGCCTATATAAATCTGCCACATTTGCACACCACTGCCCATCATGCAGCAGTGGTGCCTAATAAATTGGCACATTTGTATATCACTGCCAATCATGCAGCTGTGGTGCCTATATAAATTTGGCACATTTGCACACCATGCAGCAGTGGTTAGAAGTACCTTGTATAGATGCAGACACCTAGAAATAGTTTTCTTCCTATGAATCCACCTCTGAGTTTGTAGCAGGAATCCATGAGTCTAGAGCAACTAGTTTGTGGATTAGGTAACACAGAGCAGCGTGTTCTTGTGCTAAGGAGCACTGCTCCTTGAATTTAGTATTATATAGCCTAGTTGAGGCTTTAGCCCCAAAGGTACCATTATTCAGCCCACTATTAACTCCTTGTGCACCACACCCTTGTAGATCACCCAGTAATGGACATGACATCATGAATATGCACCTTGTCAATTTTTCTGCAGCCACATTTGTCCACCAATGCCCATCATGCAGTTCTGGTGCCTATATAAATGTAGCATATTTGCACACCACTGCCCATCAGTCAGCTGTGGTGCCTATATAAATTTGGCACATTTGCCTACTACTGCCTATCACACAGCTGTGGTGCCTATATAAATTTGGCATATTTGTATACCACTGCTCATTAAGCAGCCATGGTGCCTATATAAATTTGGCACATTTGTCCACTACTGCCCATCATGCAGCTGTGGTGCCTATATAAATTTGGCATATTTGTACAGCAATGCCTATCATGCAGCTGTGGTACCTATATAAATTTAGCATATTTGCACACCACTGTCCATCATGCAGCTCTGATGCCTATATCAATTTGGCACATTTGCCCACCACTGCCTGTCATGCAGTTGTGATGCCTATATAAATTTGGCACATTTGCACACCACTGTCCATCATACAACTGTGGTGTCTATATACATTTGGCACATTTACACACCACTGCCCATCATGCAGCAGTGGTCCCTATATAAATTTGCCACATTTGAATACCACTGCCCATCATGCAGAAGTAGTGGCTATATACATTTGCCACATTTGCACACTACTGCCCATCATGCAGCTGTGGTGCCTATATAAATCTGCCACATTTGCACACCACTGCCCATCATGCAGCAGTGGTGCCTAATAAATTTGGCACATTTGTATATCACTGCCAATCATGCAGCTGTGGTGCCTATATAAATCTGGCACATTTGCACAACATGCAGCAGTGGTTAGAAGTACCTTGTATAGATGCAGACACCTAGAAATAATTTTCTTCCTATGAATCCACCTCTGAGTTTGTAGCAGGAATCCATGAGTCTAGAGCAACTAGTTTGTGGATTAGGTAACACAGAGCAGCGTGTTCTTGTGCTGAGGAGCACTGCTCCTTGAATTTAGTATTATATAGCCTAGTTGAGGCTTTAGCCCCAAAGGTACCATTATTCAGCCCACTATTAACTCCTTGTGCACCACACCCTTGTAGATCACCCAGTAAAGGACATGACATCATGGATATGCACCTTGTCAATTTTTCTGCAGCCAGTGTGGTGGGCACATTTGTCCACCAATGCCCATCATGCAGTTCTGGTGCCTATATAAATTGTAGCATATTTGCACACCACTGCCCATCAGTCAGCTGTGGTGCCTATATAAATTTGGCACATTTGCCTACTACTGCCCATCACACAGCTGTGGTGCCTATATAAATTTGGCATATTTGCATACCACTGCCCATTAAGCAGCCATGGTGCCTATATAAATTTGGCACATTTGTCCACTACTGCCCACCATGCAGCTGTGGTGCCTATATAAATTTGGCATATTTGTACAGCAATGCCTGTCATACAGCTGTGGTACCTATATAAATTTAGCATATTTGCACACCACTGTCCATCATGCAGCTGTGGTGCCTATATAAATTTGGCACATTTGCCCACCACTGCCTGTCATGCAGTTGTGATGCCTATATAAATTTGGCACATTTGCACACCACTGTCCATCATACAACTGTGGTGTCTATATACATTTGGCACATTTGCACACCACTGCCCATCATGCAGCAGTGGTCCCTATATAAATTTGCCACATTTGAATACCACTGCCCATCATGCAGAAGTAGTGGCTATATACATTTGCCACATTTGCACACTACTGCCCATCATGCAGCTGTGGTGCCTATATAAATCTGCCACATTTGCACACCACTGCCCATCATGCAGCAGTGGTGCCTAATAAATTTGGCACATTTGTATATCACTGCCAATCATGCAGCTGTGGTGCCTATATAAATTTGGCACATTTGCACACCATGCAGCAGTGGTTAGAAGTACCTTGTATAGATGCAGACCCCTAGAAATAGTTTTCTTCCTATGAATCCACCTCTGAGTTTGTAGCAGGAATCCATGAGTCTAGAGCTACTAGTTTGTGGATTAGGTAACACAGAGCAGCGTGTTCTTGTGCTGAGCAGCACTGCTCCTTGAATTTAGTATTATATAGCCTAGTTGAGGCTTTAGCCCCAAATGTACCATTATTCAGCCCACTATTAACTCCTTGTGCACCACACCCTTGTAGATCACCCAGTAAAGGACATGACATCATGGATATGCACCTTGTAAATTTTTCTGCAGCCAGTGTGGTGGGTAGGGGTATATTGAGACAATCGACTTGCGCACCACAAGCTTATAGCTCACCCGTAAGGGACTTGCCATCAGAGATATGCACTTTCCCAGTTTTTCTGCTGGCAGTTTCATTGATATGGGTATATTAAGATAATGTAACAAGTGTATAATGTTCACTAGCAACCATGTAATCCTCAAAGAAACAAAATTGTATGCAAGATATTTATATACAAAATGTCTCTGGATGCAAAACTCTCACATACCAACACTTGTAATGACAATCTGTTTATCAGAAACTACACCGACCACACGTAGTACACACCACACACATAGACCTACTTATGCTGAGGAATTTCAGTGCAATCTTCCAAACCATAAAGATCTTCTAGACATTCCACCTGAAAAAGTTATCCTCAGCAAATCCGAAAGCACTCAACAAAAACAACACCTGGCAGTGCATATACAGCTGCACCCAATGGGGCTTTAACTACCAAGTCCATAAGGCAAGCCAATACATTATCCAGGACTCTAGTCATATGGGACTTCAATATATGACATACTGATGCTCCAATTATGCTCCAATTACCTGTATGAAAAAAGTTGAAAATAACAGTCAGTTGCCTATCAGGGGTCAAGATCTGCCAAGTTTTGTATGCACTCAAGTCATTGCAGCACATGTATCAGTATGATTCAGTCACAGTCAGTGTAGCTGTAAATGACCTGAGATGAACTTCCCTAGTCAATATGAAGGCAGACATCATAGGTTTCTCGAGCTGTGTTCAATATGAAGGCAGACATTATAGGGTTCTCGAGCTGTGTTCAATATGAAGGCAGACATTATAGGGTTCTCAAGCTTTGTTCAATATTAAGGCAGACATTATAGGGTTCTCAAGCTGTGCACCACAAGCTGGTATGTATCTCTCATTGAGCAGTATTCTACTTTAACCAAGGATGATGTCACAGTATGAACGGAAGATGACTGATTTTAATAACTGGCTTAGTTTTGGTGCCATTTTAGAGGGATACAATATTCGTCAGCATGGGAAGAAATGGTTAGCAAGTCCCTTTGCTTTGCCAGGTATGGCTTACAACTGTCTCCTCTATGCTTTTTAATATTAACTAAAACAGTGTCCTCCCCAATAAAGCCATTTTTAGTCAATGTTGAATTAACAAACCTTCCAACTCAGCAAAATCTACCCAAGAAATCTAAAGGTCTTACTCCTCAATGCCAGGAGTCTAAGCAAAAAGCTCCACTCTCTCTCCACAAGCTCTCTTCACTGTGGAGAATGTGGACATCTGTGCAGTTACTGAGGCATGCGTTAAATCTGAAGAGTACCCCAGCAGTGCAAGACTTTAGTTCCTTCCACATTTAGACCAACAACTGCACAGATAGGAACTAAAGACAGAGGTGTCTTGATTTCTGTCAATAACAAGCCCGCCTCTAGGTTGGCAAACAGGATGACAAAATGGAATTCTGCATCATCCACATTACCAGAGACAAAGTCCCATACCATATCCTAGCAAACTATAGGTTACCCTCTATGTCCCACGAAACCCATAGTTTTACTTAGAGATATTAGAGATATTCACCTTTCAATCAAATACCATTCTCATGGGGTACTTTAATTCTTCCTCTGTAAACCAGGAATCCTACATGTTCTCAAATTTGCAGGCAACAGAGATTACTAGATTTGGTAAAAACATAAACACCCTGGACCATTTAGTGCATACACATATTTGAGGAACATACATATTTGACATTGTACTCCCAAATATGGGAGAACACTGTACCCCTCCCCCATTGCCATGCTCTTTCCAGTAAAGTCAGGTCACAAAGTAGGATCCTTCAAAAAAATAAATAAATAAATTGTGTAACCCCAGCAAACTGTCTATCAGAAACTACTGCAAGGCAAATTACATTTTATTAAGTGACAACCTGTCAAAATGTCAAGCCCCTTCAAACCCAGGTAAAACAGCATCCTATGAGGAATTAGACAAAAAAGATGTGTACAACTTACTGAAAGTATACGAATACGTAATCAAATTTGGAATAAAGGACATGTATATCAATAACTCAAAAACAATACTCATACAAAAACCCAACTCAGATCCACTAAATCCAAACAATTACAGACCGATAGCACTTATAAACATCGATATCAAAATCCTATCAACAGTCCTAGCTAGCAGAATCAAAAAACTTTACCATTAATCATACCCGGTGAGCAACTAGGTTTTATGAATAACAGATAGGTCTGGGATAACACACTCACCATTGATTCAAACATTTGCTTAAAAGCTAATGATAAATGCCCTAGCTATGCTCTATCAATAGACGCTTCCAAAGCTTTTTACAGGGTAAACCTAGTTTTTCTTTTTAAGATACTCAAAAAATTTTGCATCCTCAATGAATATATAAACATGGTGAAGGCCCTATATAACAATGCTACAACACTATATATAAATAAAGAGCAATCAAAACCTATTAAAATTATAAATGGCACAAGGCAAGGATGCTCACTATCACCATACCTGTTTAATATATACATAGAAACTCTCCTTCTTAAAATATCACAAGCAACATATCACCACTTCATGAATATTTATAACATCCCAGTAAAGTATACAGCTTTTGCTGATGATCTTAATATTTATTTTGGATTCTCAAACACAGATTTAAACAAGATATTAAACTCCATTGAAACATTTTAAAACATTTCCAGCTATGTCATTAATCCAAACAAGTCTGTCAATTTTCCTTTAAACACTCTAAGATACAAAGTATTTTACTTCCCCAACACTGGAATAAAAGTAAATTATAATCTCAAATATCTAGGCATCATATTTACTCACTCCCAATCAGATGTAATTAAAAAAAATTGTTTAGAACTGGTGCAAGCATTACAGAAGACACTAAAAGATGACTGAATCTTAACCTATCACTACTCTCTAAGACAGTCATAATAACAATGAATATACTTCCAAGAATACTGTTTTACTTTAATGCTATAAATCAAAATATACCAAAAAATGTCTTTTCCAAGCTTGAAATGCTTTTAGGAAAATGTATTTGTCATCCAAAATATACAAGAATAAAGTACTCGAGATTGACATTATCCAAACAGAAAGGTGGTCTAGGATTGCCAGACTTTCAAACTTATTATGTCATTATAAACGGCAGTCGAATAATACAAACTGCTATGACATTGTAAACACCAGTCGAATAATACAAACTGCTAACTATGAACTATCTAATACAACATGGTATCCTATTTGGATTAAAATATATCATAAACATCTAACTTCATCAAACATAAACCCTAAAGCAATACCTTTTTTAGACTGTAAGACACTGAGGTGTCTTAAAATACACCCCATAATTATAAGAAATGCTTTATCATTTCAAAAGCTGATATCCTCCTTAAATCTTAAAGATACTTTGATATTGGGACAACCATTACACTTAAACCCTAATGTTAAACTAAGTAAATCTAAACCAATACCCACTAATAAAAAATATTACCATCTGGGACTTCTATTAAGATAAAAACCTACCAATTGAGAATATAAGGTAAAGATTAGAAGTAAATAAAAGTTATAACAGTATCATCAGGCAAATGCTATACTCGGTTAATACGATTACTTCAAATGTCAATTTAGGCAAACAAGATATGCAGTTACACCATCAAATCATAAACCTATTACTCAAGAGATCTAAAATGCTATCTAACACATATGGATTAATAACAAAAATTAAAAAACAAGCCTTTACTCCTTTATTCAAAATATTGGGAAGGAATAAACGACAAGATTATCGTAGACCAAAAATCTGCCGCAGTTGAACTCACTCTAAAATTAACCCCACTTAAGAATGAATTTATACCCAAATTATGATTAATAACAATGCATACCATACACCACTCTTTCTAAGTAAAATCAATCCCTCTGCATCTCCTCTTTGTCCCTTTTGTCCTAATAGCCCAGCTGATACACTTCATATCTTCTGGAGCTGTAAAAATGTATACACATTATGGTGCTCATTAAGAACTAAATTAGAAAAAAAAGGATACACTAAATCTACCCTGTTATGGGAAATTGCAGTTCTTCATATACTTTCCACAAATTATACATATGAAAACAAACATCATAGTAACACTGTGTGCAATGATAAAATCATACATAGCTCAATAATGGTCAGATAGGACAAATATTAGTTGGGACGAATTTAAAGGAATGGCTATGAAATATGTGCTAGCGAGAAAATTAATTACAAGAAGCCATAAAAATCTTTTGTACTACCAGAAATATTAGAAAACGCTTATAGAAATCTTAAGGTAAAATCAGAATACAGATAAGGGACTATAAACATTTATATTATTCTTAATAAACAAGGAGAAACACACAAATCTACATGTTGTAAAATCATACCTAAAATAGAATGGAAAAGATACACTAAGTGCAAACATACTGAATATCAAAAATTACATCAGTTGTATATACTGTACATAGTTTTTAACAAGGTAGTATTAAGGTTAGCAAAACTGTTTAATAATCTGTTCTCTTACTCAAAGACAGCCTTTAATAAGACTTAAAAATTCTATGAGTGGATTGTTTATATTACCAATGTATATATACAGTAAAAAGTTTTCAACAACTTATGCTAACTTTGTAAGTATAAAATTATGTTACTATGTTATGTAGATGTCACTATGTTCTAATGCAATTAGATATTTCCATGTACCTTGCTATATATTTTTGCTGTTTCTGTTGTTGTTGTGTCTTTCAGCTTTTCCCAGTTAGGGGTCGCCACAGTGGAACTCCGGTCCGCTAATGATTGGCAGTAGATTTTTACATGCCGAGTTGCCGGCCCTGACGCACAACCTTCAACGAAGGTACGCCCATTCACGCATGTCTCCACACAGAAGATGTTCTAGCTGAGAATCAAATGGGACAACGTCTTACTGTGAGGCGACAATGCTACCGCAGCACCATATTTTTGCTGTTTCTGTTACTGTACTATTTTTTTTTTTGTTAAAAAATGTGGGAAAAAAATAAAAATTATATTTGAAAAAAAAAAGATGAGTACAACCATGTCAATGATTGCACAGAGGCTGCTGTGTCTACCAGAAGTAAGCCTAAAACTAGCTTAAATAAACAAACTTCCTTGGTGAAATCCAAAATGTAACAGGTTGTATAATGAAAGAAAGTCATAGCTGAAATTAGGAAGTGTAACAACAAAAAAGATAAAACTCTCTTATTTAATAGAAGAGACAATAATAGGACTGATTAAGTGCAACAAAGCAAATTTTGAAGCTAAGAGATCATCCCAGGGCAAAGGTAACCATAAAGGCATTTTCAGCTATTTCTGGAAGCTCAAAGGCAGCACACAATAGTGTGCCATACTGTTAGTAAATGGACTCATGTTCAAGGAAACCTGAATATATAGCAAATCTTCTGGCTGACAAATTCAGCTCCAGCTTTAGCCCCATCCCCCCAGTAGACCCCCCCCCAGGAAACACTATCTAACATAAGCCCCCCAACGATTAGTGGGGAGCAGGTCTAAGAGGTGTTCTCTAAGACAAAAAAATACAGCATCTATGGGCCCCTATAATGTCCTAGGATGCCTCCAAAATACTATGAAATATGACCTATCAGGGCCATTGAAGTCACTATTCAGTCATAGAAACTGCACAGAATTCAGGCCAAGTGAATGGAAGATAGCAATGGTCATCTCTCTGCACAGGAGTAGACCATCAACGGATCTCAAGAAATACAGAATCATTAGTCTGACTAGTCTAATATGCAAAGGCATGTTAAGAATTATCATGGAAATGATTAACGATGACAAAGGAAACTTTCAGACACTGAACCAAAACCTAGATTGGTTTTGTCAAAGGCAGGTCATGCCTATTGACCCTGTTGGACTTATTTGAGAAGGTCACCAAGGCTATGGTTGAGGGCCAAATGATGCATTTTGCTTACCTTGACCTAACTAAAGCGTTTGATACAGTACTCTTCTCAGGCATTGTAAACAACCTCACAGAATTAGGCATAAACCACCACATGACTCACTGGATAGCCATCTTGAGCACAGGCAGAACCCAAGAGGTTAAGATTGGAGAGACCATCTCCACAAAGAGGACAGTCACCAGTTGCGTCTCCCAAGGTTCTGTGCTGGGTCTGTCTCTCTTTGGCATCTAGTTTGTATTTATTTATTTTTTAGAAGTCAGGGTTAATATCAAGGGCCTCTGGCTTACCAAGGTTGCTGATGATTGCAAAGCAGGAGCAATCATAGAACCCACTGTCCCAAGATAATGACATCTTATAGGAAACTCTAACATGGACAAATCACTGGTACCAAAAGCCATGACTTAAAGCTCAGAATCAAGGAATCCATGATAGTACCTTCTGGTAAGTCAGCAACCCAGGGAAACTACCTCAAGTCAGCAACCCAGGGAAACTACCTCATTGATAAAATATCCCTAAAAGTCGACATAGTAGTCAAGGATTTCAGTACTCATGTAGACAGTAACCTGACCTTTGACCAACATGTGTCTAAGGTAGTAAGAAAATGAAAATCATTCTGTGTCACCCAACTTATAAGTGTTAATGGCATCTAGGTCGAGGGAACGCATTTTTCCACTGTACTCAGTCTTCATCAGACCCATCACTGAGTGCAAGACCCCCTTTGGTATTACCTGATCAGGCACATGCAACAACTGGAGCATCCACATAGATTCCTCACAAAAAGGAATACTGGACATAAACTCAATGTCCTATGCAGTTCATATCAAAGTCTATACTCTGTTTCCTACAGACTACTAAGAGGCAATTATGGCTGGCATACAAGGCATCTATGATCCCACTGTGATGGTCTTTTTGCATATCTGTAAAATGAACAACACTAGAACTACTAAATGTAAGTATTAAACTTTGCTTGCAACTTAAATAGGACATTTTGGAGGAACAAGTATGTATTTCAAAGAATCCTCATTCTCTGGAAGAGGCTTCCCATCCATGTGAAGTCTGTACTTCGCTAACCATATTCAAGTAGAATCTGGACCAGTGGATAGGAAACTGGAAATTCACCCCTGGTTTGAAACCTATGTGTCTCATCGACAGAGTAGACGTTGAAACATGCTCTAACTAACATACACCCCTAAAATATACTTGTATGATACCTGTTGTGCTACTTGTGCAGTATCATTTGCACCACAGTTTGCACACTCATCTTTTGATGCAGAAGATAGTGGATTCTATTACTACACCAGATATTTTGATTGCTGACACTGTTGTGCAAAATAAAGGGGGGGGGCTGCAATCGGGAATGTGCCATGCTTTGAATGAGACATAGCTCAAGTAAATATAAAAGATCCCATGACAACTATTGGAATGACTAAGGGAAGTTTCATGATAACCTGGCCAAATTTCCCATAGCAGCATATATACCATCTCGGGTCTCCCCAGAAAAGAGGTTACTAGCCTTGTAGAACTAGGTCAACAAATGCTAAACTAATAAATAAATAAAATAATTAAAATTAAAAAAAAAATAAATAAAAATTAAAATAATCTCTAAGTCACAATGACTTGTGGGATACATTAGGGTTGCATTGCTAGGCTTATAATGGCTGCAGTAGTCATCAGGCTAGTATACACCTATGAACCTATGAACCATTCTATCAGTCAAAAAAGTCTTTGTTTAGTATCTGATTTTCTTATTTTCAGCCTAGCAGTCATATTATTTCACTTGTTCTAGCCAAATGATTGTTTCAAATTTCGATATTCTCATATGAAACCTATAGCAGGTTTAAAATGATATTAAAGCATTGAAAACTTTGCAAAGCTGAGTGCCTTTTGTTTTCTTTATTTTAAAAATCTTAAGTGAATTAACTATGTATACTTGTTAAATTTTCCCAGAAAGAGAAACCTCTTGTCTAGAATTAGCCTAAATAACTATACTACTTTTCTTAAAAACTTGATTAAATTTGGACTGTCTAGCCTATCTACAGGGAAAGGTTTCTTTTAAGAGGATCCCTTCCCAGCATTTGGGGAATAGGCACAAGATATAGTCAGGCTGTCTAATTAATACTTGTCAGTTAAAATCATATCATGCTGCAAAATATGGTCGCTTTGGAGTGGAACACAATACAAAGGTGATTCTACAAAACAGTCTGCAGTAATGTGAAAGATTATTCAGAGGTCTACAGGCTATTGATGCTTCATAAAAGTCTTTAAATGAGCCCCATGATGCACTTGATTACTAAAGATACCCAGCAGGACGGCTTACCTACTTTAGCTTCTCAATTCAGTTTCAGTCTCCAGCCAATAATATTATATTAAATAAGTTATTTTAGGAAGTTGGTATACAATGCAAATGGTGAATCTACTAGGATTCATAACAAGGACTCAAATCCTATTACACTGACTTTATCAAGAATAAAACAAAACTATTGAAACTACATTACTCTATACAACAATGCAGTTAAGACAGAGCGAGAGAGAGAGAGAGAGAGAGAGAGAGAGTGAATGTTTTAGGATTCAGAGAATTTTTCTCCCCCAGGGTAATTGCCCTATGAATATTGCTCAGTTAGCATGGCAGGGAGAAACTCCAATTCACAGACAAGGTAAATATTCACAAAGTAATACCCCCTTATAGGCTTGTTACTATGTCTGTGAATGAAACACTGCAGTAGAGATGATCATGTTAGTGTTCTCCCTAACAACCTATACATTACTTCACCAAAGGCACCCCACTACATGCAAATGCCGCAAACACACACGCACATACATACACACACACACACACACACACACACACACACACACACACACACACACACACACACACACACACACACACACACACGCACACAAAGGCATGCAGAGACACATGTGCGCACATCCAGTGATCGACAAACAACAATGCTAGAAGTCTAAATCTCAAAATGCACTCACTCGAGGCACTCCTTAAAATGGAGAACATTGATTTCTGTGCAGTGACTGAGACCTGGTTCAAGGCTCCAGAGAGCACCCCTGCACTACCAGGGTATAACTCATACCTCACTTTTCGGCCATGTAAACTGGACCGGAACACTAAAGGTGGAGGTGTGTCCATATTCATTAAGGATATCCACACCTCCAGGCTAGTTGCTCAGCATAATGCAGCCGAGGTTATCCAAGTGCAACTAACTCTGGGCAAAACTACAATCCAAACTGTAGCTTGCTACAGATCCCCCACCATGCCCCAGGATTCCTACTCCTCTTTTCTTGATGTACTGGAAAATATTAGGGTTCAACCAAACACCCTAATAATGGGCGATTTCAACTACCCCACCATTAACTGGGAAAACTACTCATGTACCAACTCCTTCACTCAACGCTTTCTAGAATTCATAAACTCCAATGCCCTGGATCAACTTATCCACACCCTCACCAGGGGCAACAGTATCCTAGATCTTTACGTAAAAAACAGCTGAAAAACACCAAAACTGAAAAAACACAGAAACTGTAATGGTATATCCAAAGGCTTGAAAATACGGACACCAAATATTAGCGCTTTCATTCACTTTTATTTCCTTGTGAACTTCTTCAGAAATAATAACACTCCACTCACATCCTTTTTTATATACAAATTAATTAGTCACATGATGAATGATCTCATAAAATAAATGAGTTAATTAATTCTCTTAAAAAACACTACAATAAAATATAATTATATATTGAAACAAAGAACTTTTTGTAAAAAATTATTATAAAGGTAAATATATGTATATACTTATTGGATTTAATACTGTTTCATTTGTAAAAAAACACTTTAAATTAATTGTTTCATTTAAGCCAGGAGCAAAATCTGCTCCTAAATGTAGTTGCCAAAGGGATTCTTTACATTCTAAAATGACTTTAACGTCACCAATAAATGCCCCTGATGGAACGCAATCCATTACAGAAAAAATAAACTTCTTAAAATCTTTACAAAGCAAAGAATGTTTGGCCAAAGCATTAACTGAATCTTTTTTCTTTATGGCTAAAATATGTTCACTAATCCTTTTTCTAAGGCATCTTGTAGTCATGCCTATATAGAAACTAGGACACGTTGAACACTGAGCAATGTAAACCACCTTATCAGTACTACATGTATAATAACTTTTGGACCAATATGTTTTGTGTAGGTGGGAAACATATATTGAAGAAGAATTACTTATAAACCTGCACTGTCTGCAGGCATTACATGCATAAGTGCCCTTAGCTACAATTCTTGGACCTTTATTTTCATTTCCTACTTTATTTGTCCATTCTAACATATTTTAATATATATTTTTTTTAAACAAATTTAGGTCTTTCACCTATAATATTTATCAATTCCTGATTTCCTAACAAAATTTTCCAATTGTCCACAATAATCTTTTTATATACCACATTTCATTTGTAATAGGCAAAACAAAAGCAGAAGAAAATTCCTTATCAGGGCAATTAACTCTTCCATTGTCAGTTGTCCCAAAATTGGATAAATGAAAAAACAAAATGGGGCAAGCTTTGTCTTTTCTGAGTGCTACCACTTCATTAGCTATAATTTGTAACCATGCTGAGTCATAACCCCTGGAAATAAAAAACTTTTTAATAATCTCCAGTTCTTGAAAAAACATAGCGTCCTGTGATGTAAGCCTACTAAACCTAATAATTTGTCCCTTGACTACTCCTTTTTTCATATGCAATGGATGTAAACTAGTTTTATGTAAATATTGATTAGCAAATGTTGCTATTCTAAATATACTGCTAATAAATTGCTTTGTGATATTATCATAAGTTAGATGCAAATCCAGGAAATTGATACTCTCCCCATATTCTCCTAAGGTGAACCTGAGGAACACAGTAGTACTGTTTAAGTGTTCTAATTTTTCAAAATCTTCACGAGTACCATGCCAAAGAAAAAAGAAATCATCTATATATCGGCGATAGAATAAAATATTATCTCCAAAAATGTTATTATTATCAAGAAACTCATTTTCCCATTTGGCCATTACAAGATTGGCATATGCTGGAGCTACCTTAGCTCCCATTGCCACTCCAGCAATTTGTTTGTAAAATGACTTATTAAAGGTAAAAAAATTATTGTCAAGTACCAACTCCATCAAAGTACAAATTGTATTAATTTTAGTAGTACTAAAGATATTATTGTCAGTTAAGTAATCTCTTAAAAAATCAATACCTGTTTCTTGATCTATACATGTATATAAAGAAACTACATCTAGGGAAGCAAAGCTAAAAAACTTCCCTGTAGTATCAAATTCATGTAGTAACTCTAATAAATGCCAAGAATCTCTAAGGTAGTATTTAGATGCTTGCATAACAGGGTTAAGAAAATAATCTAACCAGGTGGAAATGGGCTCAGTTTTAGAATTATGTGCCAAAATAATAGGTCTAAATGGGGGATTCTGGCTATGTTTTTGTATTTTGGGAATACCAAAAAGATGAGCCATTTGAGGATGTGGAACTGTTAAATAGGTGTAACTTTGATGGTCTAATTCTTCTTGACAAAACATATCGAATAGACATGTGTCTATTTTCATAAAACTTTGTAAAATAAAACTCATTTCAACTTTTTTGTATGTTTTGTCATCAGTCAACATCTCCTCCATATTCTTATTATAAGTGTCAACATCCATAATGACTATTTTTCCACCCTTGTCGGCCTTCATAACTCTAACTTCCCTGTTTTCTTTAAGAGTCTTAAAAGCTTCTAATTCAGAAGCTTCTAAATTAATGACTTCCTTGTTAGGTTTAATGGCTCTAAAACCTGCCTCACAGATGTTTTGAAAAACCTGCAATGTACCCATAAGTGGTGGATTAAAGGTACTTGTTTTCTTAGGACCTAGATTAAAATCCTGATGGTGGATATCATGCAAAATATATCTTAAATTCAATTTTCTTAAAGTTAGTCTAAAATCAACCAAAGTTTTAGCAATGTTAAAGGAATTTCCAGGAATAAAAGAGAATCCCTTCTTTAAAACTTGTATAGTGGGCTGGGAAAGAACAAGGCTTGACAGATTGTGAATCTGAAGGTCATAATCAGAAACTACCACTTTTTCTTGCCCCTGGTCTTTCCCTTCCCCTTGTTTTGAGCTACTTTGGACCAAGTAGGCCCTCTTTTGTTCCCCTGCTTGTCGACCAAAAAAGGAACACCACTATTAGAAGCATTGGTCCCTTCATTGTTGTTTGAATTACAAGCTTCAGTATTAGTATTATTATTGTGCATATTAGCCCTTTCTCCATCAGATACCACCCCATTATTATTGTTTGTAAAAGAAACATTCTTTGCTTTGTAAAGATTTTAAGGAGTTTATTTTTTCTGTAATGGATTGTGTTCCATCAGGGGCATTTATTGGTGACGTTAAAGTCATTTTAGAATGTAAAGAATCCCTTTGGCAACTACATTTAGGAGCAGATTTTGCTCCTGGCTTAAATGAAACAATTAATTTAGTGTTTTTTACAAATAAAACAGTATTAAATCCAATAAGTATATACATATATTTACCTTTATAATAATTTTTTACAAAAAGTTCTTTGTTTCAATATATAATTATATTTTATTGTAGTGCTTTTTAAGAGAATTAATTAACTCATTTATTTTATGAGATCATTCATCATGTGACTAATTAATTTGTATATAAAAAAGGATGTGAGTGGAGTGTTATTATTTCTGAAGAAGTTCACAAGGAAATAAAAGTGAATGAAAGCGCTAATATTTGGTGTCCGTATTTTCAAGCCTTTGGATATACCATTACAGTTTCTGTGTAATACCCTAGATCTAGTCATTACCAACATGAAGGACCAGTGTTCCACACCTGAAGTCAACGCCTCATTGGTCCGATCCGACCATAAGCTAATTACACTAGATATCCACATCCTGCCCCCACCCCCCATTAAGGAAACCATGGTAAAAAATTTCTCCAAAGCCAACTTCATGCTTCTTAAGACTGAAGTGATGAACTTCATGACACCCATGCAGATAGACAATACAGTTACAACTACTGAATCCTACACAATTGCACTTTATAAGCACTTACACGAGTGCATGGATCGTGCTATCCCAAACAGAACTAAGATGCTATACTCCAAAAAAAGGAAGCCAATCTGGTGGTCCCCTGCCATAAACAAACTGTACAACACAAGGAAGAAACTGTTGCAAAAGAGAGTAAAATCCCATGAGTGGAGGAGCTCCCTGGTCAGCCTCTGTAAGAAGCTGCGATCCCTGATAAAATCCTCCAAAGCTAGTTATGAAAACAAAATTGCCACTGATTCTAAAGACAACCACAAAGCATTCTATAGCTATGTCAAGAATCTCAATGGCAACATTCAGATCTGCCCTGAGTTACAGCACAATGGCACTAAATATACAGACCCAAATGATATTGCTACCATCCTGGCAGATAGGTTCACTGCTAACTTTACCACCCTCTCACCCCCTAAAGACCCCATCTCTATACCGGAAGAATGCAAAGTTCCTGTAATCACAGCTGCACAGGTAAAAACCACACTCTCCATAGCCAAGAACACAGCATCCATGGGACCAGACAACATCCCAGGCTGCGTTCTACATGAACTACAGAACAAACTGGCACCCCACCTAAGTGCCATGTTCAGTCATAGCCTCACCTCAGGCTTTGTGCCTGATGAATGGCACATAGCAACGGTTATCCCAGTCCACAAAGGGGGAGCCACCACGGACCCAGGGAACTACCGCCCCATTAGCCTGACATGCCTGGTCTGCAAGGCCATGGAATGCATCATCATGGAACTTATAAACAAAGACATTGGTAATCTCCAAATCCTGGACCCCACCCAGTTTGGGTTTGAAAAAGGAAGATCATGTCTCTGAAACCTGATAAACTTCTTTGAAGCAGTCACCAAAGCCGTAGATGAGGGTAAGTTGGTACACACAGCCAATCTAGGTCTTGCCAAGGCTTTCAACACCATCCCCCACTCTGGAATTATAGATAAACTCACTAAACTAGGTATACATCCCTATGTCTCAAGATGGGTTGCCAACTGGCTCACTGACAGAACCCACACTGTGAAAGTAGCATACTCCAAATCCAACTTCAGACCAGTGACAAGTGGAGTACCACAGGGTTCAGTCCTGGTTCCTCTCCTGTTTGGTATCTTCTTCTCTGAAGTACAGGTAACACAGAAGGTCTTTGGCTAACGAAGTTCGCAGATGACTGCAAACTAGGAGCCATAATCGAAACTCCTAACAATGTGGACATCCTACAAAAGGGCCTCACTGAGACAGATGCCTAGTGTCAAAGCCATGGCCTCAAGCTCAATGCCAAAAAGTGCATTGTCATCACCTTTGGTAAAAATTCTGTACCCATGAACTACAACATAGGCGGTAGTATACCTAACACCGAAAGTGTGATAAGAGACCTTGGGACATAGGTGGACAGTAGTCTCTCCTTTCATAATCTCATTGCCACAGTAGTCAGGAAATCCTTCTATGTGGCACACCTCATCATAAAAGGTTTCTCATGCAGAAAAAAAGAGGTCATTGTTCCCTTCTACTCATCACTCTTTAGACCCATTATAGAGTATAACGCCCCTTTTGGAATGTACCTCACAAGACATCTACACCAACTGGAAAGGCCACAGAAATACCTCACAAAGAGGATTACCAGCCTCAAACAGATGCCCTACGCAGACCGTCTCAAAAAACTCCAGCTTTACTCTGTCACATATCGCCTACTCAGAGGTGATCTCTGCCTAACATACAAAGCTATGTCAAACCCACAGCTGTTGGACATGCTCCACTTAAAAAATCCCAATCCCTCTGAGCTACATGCTCTAGGGACCTAAACCTTGTCACCACAATAAACAGAACATGTCAGAGGCATAGATTCCTGTCCCAGAGACTTCCCATACTCTGGAATAAACTACCTATCTATATCAAACAAAGCTCCTCATTAGCACTCTTCAAGAAAAATCTTGATGATTGGATGGGAAATATAAAATTCACCCCGGAGATCACTTCTGTGGATCTGCTCGACAGTGGCACAGGAAAATAATTTTCTTGGGTGGCAAAAGCCAGGGTACCTTTTTGGCTGGGCTTGTATAGGCCCTAGGGTCACTAGCCTAGTACCTACCTATGAACCTATGAACCCCCCCACTCATTCACTCTCACAGAAACACTAACTTATACACCTGTCCTCAACCTCCAATACACACACACTCTGATAGTCTTGAGCCTCTATGTCTTCATTGGAGTTACCTATACAGAAAATGCTTCCACAGAGTAAATGCATAGCTGACATTTTTTTGATGCCATTCACTTTTACCTCTTAGTATAAAGTTTTACATGATGAAGCAATTCACTTCTGAGATAAGGCTTCCACTTTTCCATAAGCCTTTCTTAATCTCAGGTTATGTCTTACACAGCAAGAGCAAGCCTTGTGTATCCCTCACACCACGTTACTTAAATAAACTAAGGCCATAATTACACAACTAAGGTGAAAAAAGCAAACACCATTTTCAATAAAAGTCCGTCCTGCTAGTAATCCTGATCACAAAGTCAGTAAAAACCCAGCTCTAAAACTAGTTGCGCACACACACACACACACACACACACTCGCACACACACACACACACACACACACACACACACACACACACACACACACACACTTAAATTCCACTGTCATATAAATTAAATGACAGTTTCCAAAGAAAACATTCAAAAGCTGTTTATTGGAATTGCCATCTGATTTCTTTGACACAACAAAAATTCCTTTGATAAATGGCCACTAACTGAAAACATACTCCCTACATACTGTACCTAGTTTATAGGAGCTATCCCTAGCTTTGATTAAGAAGTGTATGACCCTTTCCTGGCATCCCTGTACTCTTGTCTGAACGTAGTTATATAGTACCTTTAAAAGAATAAGAATACCTGCCCATCTGTCAGTTCCTGTGTGGGTATAGAGCATATAGATCTATGAGTGATTAAACAGCTTATATAAGTGCCATCTGTTAAATTTCTTTCCTTCTTACACATTATGCATTCTTATCTTCTTTAATATTGTTTTTACCTATTTTGGTTCACTAGATAACTAAATACCATTTACATTAATACTAAATATCAATTCCAATGTACCTTGAGTCATATAAATAATAAAATGCATTTATCAGAATAAGCACCTTAGATATTTAAACCACAAACAAAGCCTAGAGAGTTAATAGCAAACATGGACACCAGTTATTAGCGCTTTTGTTCATTTTATTGCCATGAACTTCATCAGAAAACTGACACACCCACTTAACAAATATTTAAAGACCATTTGGAACAGTCACATGACGTACAACAAATAGGAACAAGCTTCAAATTAAGTTTCTAAAAATGTATATAACATATAGTGTTATGAATAGAAATGCATCATATAAAAAACGTTAAACTGTTATAAAATCATCATGGCATAAACATTTAAATCATTTCATTTGTAAAAAGCACTTAATATTAATACTTCCATTCAAACGTGGTGCATGATCAGCAACAAGTCTATTTGCCAGAAGGATTATTTGCATTCCAGCAAAGATATACAGTCACCAGAGAAATCATTGCACAACACACTGTCTAAAACTAAAAAAGAAAACGTTTTAAATTCTGCACATACAGTAGCATGCCTAGCTAAGGCATTAGTAAAATCTTTCTTTTTTACTGCCAAGCAATGGTCATAAATCTTTCATTTAATGCATCTAATGGTGTTCCCAATATAAAAACTGGGACAAAAGTGGCACATAGCTACATATATCACATTGTCACTGTTACAAGTATAATATCCTTTAACCCAAATAGTACTATTAAGATGTCTAAACGTAACTGAGGAAGAATTCCTAATAAACCTGCATTGCCTGCAGGTGTGGCTATGGGTGTGAGGGTCGCCCCTGCTTTTTCCAATTTAGTTATGGCAACTTGGGAGATTAAATTTTTGGTAAACCACCCTTCCAACAAATAGACTTGGTTGCTGATAATGCACCAGGTTTGAATGAAAGCATTTATATTAAGTGCTATTTACAAATGAAATAATTTAAATCTTTATGCCATGATGATTTTTATGGCAGTTTAACATTTTTTATATGATGCATTTTTATTTATAATAGTAAATTTTATATACATTTTTAGAAACTTAATTTGAAGTTTGTTCCCATTTATTGTACGTCATGTGACTTTTTCAAATGGTCTTTAAATGGTTGTTAAGTGGGTGTGTCAGAGTATTCTGATGGAGTTCATGGCAATAAAGTGAACGAAAATGCTAATAAGTGATGTCCCTGTTTGCTGCTGCTCTCTAGGCTTTGTTTGTGGTTTTCATTGTGTTTCATTTGTTCAGTTATCCAGTTTCTGGTCACCTTCCATATTTCTTACTTCATTTCTAGTAATGCTTCTGACTAACAAGTCACCCACTATCAAAGGGGATCTGTCCTTGGAGATGTAAGGGGACATCTAAGCCTCATATTAATGATTAATATGATACATTTGCACAAGTATGAGAATTCATTTTATGCTCAACTTCTGAGAGACTTAGTTGGCTACAATCACCTGCATTAGAAGCTGAAGTTAAGCACAAACTTGCAGTTTCAAAAGGGCATTGACTACAACTCTGATCTGAGATATATAATAATAAGTATCCTTTTCTGTGCATTTAAAGTATTTTTTGATTGTATCTGCTTTCTTTTCTGAAAAAAATTACAAAAAAAAACCAAAAAAAAAATACTTGTTTCCCACCTTTCTAAGTTAGTATGGTCCAGTTTTCAGGTTAGTGCTGAATTCAAGGCTGTGTTACAAATCTTTGTGTTTGCCCATACCTTACTTGGATAGAAGGAAGTTTCTCTGTTCAGCTGCAAGAGAGGGAGTTTTGAGCAGTCTATCTGTCCCTGGAGGAGTGGTTTCAGCCCAGTAATTAGTAGCTTATTGTCCATTTTGGGCTAATTTCTATCTCTTTCATTTCCCTGCTATAAAAAAAGCATTTGCCCGGTTTTGCGCAACGGGCAGTGCCGGTTAGCTAGGGTATAACAATTCCTGGCTCCACAAAGTCTCCTCTTCAATTTTTCCCTTGGAACTAGACAAACTTTCAACTTAAGCACTCCAGCCATTCATTTTTCAGCCCGGCACTTGCTCAAAACTCAGAGCAAGCACTTATAAACCCTATTACTAGACCCCCCCTATACTGTACAGAAGGACTACCTTACCAGTCATTCAGTAAAACATTTCACTGTACCTATCCAGGCTTGTCCAAAGGGCAGTTTTAGGTGTACTCTCCAGAACAACTGGTGAATCTGGGCATTTTGAGGCAATGTTACAACTGCCTCATGTACACAGACAAGCCTCTCCTCCTACCACCAAACACTAATACATGCAAGAGATGCAATTATACAGCCAAACTGGAGGCTAAGCTCTCTCAACCCAAGACTAGATCAGACAGTCAAAAGGAGAAGGGAAATACTTGCATCACACCACCAGTCTCACATAGACCCATTAAACCAGCATCGGCAAAAAACACACATAAATATACGAAAACATACTTGGAGGCTCTAAATAAAAATCTGCAAAAGCAACAGAGACCTCCAAAGGAGACATCCAAGCAACCTCCACCCCCCCCCCCAACACAAACCATGAAACACATACTTCACAAAACCAGTATGCCATGCAATCACAGCCCTTAAGGCAAAATAACATACCCAACATATTAGTAATAGGTGACTATAGTCAGGCACACTGATGTCCCACTCACTAGGCTGAATAAGGAGAAGGTTACTGTTAGCTGCCTGTCGGGTGCCAGGATCTGCCACATAACACAAGCACTCAGTTCACTCCAGAACAATTACAAATATGACTCTGTCATTGTCCAGGTTGGTGTGAATGACCTGAGCCATACCTCCCTGGACTACATGAAAAGAGACATGGAAGAGCTCTCTGATCATGTAGCCCAGGCTGGTATGACCCTGACCCTGAGTAGCATCCTGCTCTCACAAAAAATGATACCACAGTATAAAGAAAAAATTATCAATTTCAACAATTGGCTAAGTTTCTGGTGTCATTTGAAGGGGATCCAGTGTCTGTCCACCTGGGATGACATGCTCGACAAGCCATGCAGCTTCGCTGAAGACGGCTTGCACCTGTCACCCTTAGGCTTTCAAATATTGTCCAAGGCTCTTGCCACCCCCATAGTGCCTTTTTTAGGCAAGGCTCAAAAGACAAACCCACCACCGTAAATAGCACAAGTAACAAAAAACTGAGGGTAATGCTACTCAATGCCAGAAGTCTAAACCTCAAAATGCACGCACTCGAAGCACTCCTCCGTATGGACAAAACTCATATATGTGCAATAACAGAAACCTGGTTTAAGGCTCCAGAGAGCACCCCAGCACTACAAGGCTACAACTCATACCATACATTTCGGCCACAGAACCCAGACTGAAATACAAAAGGCGGGGGCATATCCATATTCATCAAGGATGCCCACACTTCCAGATTAGTGGCACAGCACGATGCTTCAGAGATCATCCACGTGCAACTAACAATGGGCAAAACTGCAATTCAAATTGTAACTTGCTACAGATCACCCACCATGTCCCAAGACCCCCATTGTGCATTTCTGGAAATACTGGGAAATATAAAGGTCCTACCAAACACCCTAATAGTGGATGATTTCAATTACTCAAACATTAACTGGGGGAACTACTCAAGTACTAACTCCCTTGCCCAACATTTCCTAGAATTTATAAACTCAAATGCCCTGGATCAGTTGGTCAACACTCCCACCAGGGATGACAACATATAGGACCTGGTTATCACCAACATGAGCGACCGGTTTTCCACACTGGAGGTCAACCCTTTGCTGGTTAGGTCTGACGATAAACGAATCACTTTGGATATCCACATTCCGCCCCCACTCCCGCACAAGGAAACCACCGTGAAAAACTTTTCAAAAGCAAACTTCACATTACTTAAGACTGAGGTGGAAAGTTTCAAAGTCCCCATGCTAAAGGATAACACTGTCCAAGCTGCAAAATCCTTTACTAATGCATTCTACAGGCACCTACAAGAATGCATGGATCATGCTATCCCAAGCAAAACCAAGACTCAATCCTCCAAGAAAAGGAAACCAGTCTGGTGGACCCCTGCCATAAACAAGTTATACAATAGAAGGAAGAAACTAGTACAGAAAAGAGTAAAATCCAAGAAAGGAAGACATCCTTGATCAGTATCAGCAATAAACTATATCCAGTAGAAAATCATCCAAGGCGAGCTTTGAAAGAACAATTGCCAAGTACTCCAAAGATAACCACAAGACATTTTTTAGCCATGTCAAGAATCTAAGTAGCAATGCTCAGATCTGCTAGAAGTTAGTGCAGAATGGCACACAATACACTGAACCGACCGATATTGCCAACATCCTGGCAGACAGGTTCAGTGCAAACTTCACCCTCCTCTCACCCCCAAAATGGCCCATAACCATACCAGAAAAATGTACAGCCCCCTGAAATCACAAACAGGTTAAAACAGCCCTTTCTGAAGCTAAAAACACAGCATCAATGGGACCGGATGGTGTCCCAGGCTGTGTCCTACACGAGCTCAAAGATGAACTAACCCCTCACCTAAACACACTGTTCAAACTCAGCCTCTCCACAGGCTATGTACCCCTAGAGTGGCACACAGCAATGGTTATTCCACTCCACAAAGGTGGAGCCACAACAGACCCAGGGAACTATCGCCCTATAAGCCTGACTAGCTTGGTCTGCAAGGCTATGGAGCTCATCATTATGGAACTCATTAACAGAGACATTGGGAACTGCCAAACACTGGACCCTACCCAGTTCTGCTTTGTTAAGGGCAGATCATGATTCCTAAATCTGGTGGACTTCTTTGAGACAGTTACCAAGGCTATAGATGGAAAGGTGGTACACACAGCCTACCTAGACCTTGCAAAGGCCTTCAACACCATTCCCCACTCTGGTATTATAGACAAGCTCACCAGCCTGAACATAAACCCCTATGTCAAAAGATGGGTTGCCAACTGGCCCATGGACAGAACCCACATGGTGAGAGTTGCAGGAGCTAGGTCTAACTCTAAACCGGTTGCAAGTGGCGTTCCCCAGGGCTCAGTCCTAGGACCCTTCCTGTTCGGCATATACTTCTCAGAGGCACAGGCAAGTACAGGAGGACAATGGTTGACCAAGTTCACAGATGACTGCAAACTAGGAGCAATAATTGACTCTCTGGCTGACACAGACATCCTCCAAAAGGGTCTTACTGAGATGGATACCTGGTGTCAAAATCAAGCCTCAAGCTAAATGCCAAAAAGTGCATAGTCATCCCCTTTGGAACAAAGTACTCACAAACTACCACATAGGTGGTAGTCCCCTAAATACAGAAAATGTAATAACCAATCTGGGGACCCAAGTAGATAGTAATCTCTGCTTTGATAACCACATTGCCAAAGTGGTTAGAAAATCCTTCTATGTGGCCCAACTCATCACAAAATGGTTCACATCCAGATCAAAAGAGGTCATTATGCCCCTCTACTCATCACTCATCAGACCCATCATAGAGTACAATGCCCCATTTGGGATGTACCTTAGAAGACACCTGCAACAACTGGAAAGACCACAGAAGTATCTCACCAAGAGGATCACTGGCCTCACTCAGATGCCTTATGCAGCTCAACTGAAGAATCTCCAGCTGTACTCGGTCGCATACTGCCTACTCAGAGGTGATCTCTGCCTGACATAGAAGGCCATGTCCAACCCAGAATTGATGGACATGCTCCACCTAAAGAAAACCTTATCCCCTTGAGCCACACGCTCTAGGAATCTAAACCTCACCACAACAATAAATAGGATGTGCTGGAGGGATAGATTCCTGTCCCAGAGACTTCCCATGCTTTGGAACAAGATTCCACTGTACATTAGGCAGAGCTCCTCACTAACACTCTTCAAGAGAAACCTTGACGAGTGGATGGGAAACAGAAAGTTTACCCCAGGGATCACTTCAGTGGCTCTGCTGGACAGAGGCACAGGGAACTAATCTAAGAGGGTGGCGAAAGCCAACACATTTTGGCTAGGCTTATAAATGCTTTCAGGCAGATAGCCTAGTACTTACCTATGAACCTATGAACATTTCAAGTCATTTTCGATTGTATTCAGCTTCTTCAACTGATAAGAAGGTCAAAAACAGGCCCTTCCAAATAGCTTTCTACTTGACAAAATACAAAAAAGGATAATGTAATAATCATGATCCAGAAAAATTTAGGGTGTATATTACGTTATCGAACTTTTAAAAGTTTGAAAAGCTAAAAAAAAATAAACAACAGAAAAAACATACCTGACCATTTTAAGATGGGGGAAAGCCCCCCTGCACCTCCCACATGGGGGCCTGTGACCCCACATTCTTTAAATATACCAACTCCGAGATTGCACTTCAGTGCAGGAAAGGGAAATCTTCCTATTCCACACTGTATGGAGAACTCCTTTGAAACGTTCAAACTTTTAAAAGTTTGATCATATGGTGTGGACCATATGAGGTTCGAACTTTTAAAAGTTCAGTAACATAATATACACCCTAAACTTTATGTGATGTCATTCCAAAAAATTGTCTTACAGAGATAGTAGTAAGATGCATTAAAAGTACATACTTTTAATAAAAAAAGTGTTCCTCAAAAATCACGAGTTGACTCAACATGAAAGCTCCAAATATGTTGAAGTTTCAGTTTAAATTTCATTCTGTCCCTTAGTCTTATCCATGCTTTTCTACCCAATTTGCAATAATTTCTTTTTCACACTCATTTCTGTAAAAATCACGATCAGAATCCAAAGTGTCTCCTTATATATATATATATATATATATATATATATATATATATATATATATATATATATATATATATAAATACACACACAGACATATATACAGTGGATATAAAAAGTGTACACACCCCTATTAAAATGCCAGGTTTTTGTGATATCAAAAAATGAGACCACAATAAATCATTTCAAAACCTTTCCCACCTTTAATGTGACCTATAACCTGTACAATTCAATTGAATAACAAATCTCAAAAACCAAAAAACTCCACTCCTTCACACAAACTAAAAACCAAGCCAGAGAAGCCAAAAAAAACAGAGAATATTGTTGCATGCTTTATTCCACCATCAACAATTGTCAAAAAGCTTGCAGTTAAGTGCTTTCATCCATTAGGACATCATTAGAACTGAAAGCACAACCCAATCAGTGGTTTAGATAGTGATAAAACCAATCACATGATCAATTAAGATTAATTAAATTTAAAAGTAAAATAAAATAAAACTATATATTCAAAAATATATATACTAAAATGAATATATAAATCTAAATACATAGTACATGTATATATACACTAATAAATTATTATACAATAAATTAACATTCCAAACTTCTAAGATGTGAAATAGATGCAATAGAGCAAGCATCATTCAACCCTGGCTCCACATCAGAATTGAGCCTGAGTTGCCATTGTAATTCCCTATGAAACAAATGTTCTTCAACAATTCTCCCCCTTTCATCTCTTCTAAGTTGTTCTTCTATTACAAAATAACCAAATTTGTGATCATGGAATTTTTCAATATGGTTGTACAATATATTAGTGTCTTTTTTGTTAAAATGCCCCTTTCATATTCATAAAACCTGTCTCTAACACGTCTAATAGTTTTGCCTGTATAATAGGCCGGACAATGTAAAGAACAAGCAGAATAAACCACCCATTTGGTATAACAGTTTTACTTTTCCTTGACAAAAATTGTTTGTCCATTCAGGGCAAATGGCCAACCTACCAAAATACGTGGGTGAATATTGCAACACCCACTCTTAAACATACATTGTAATCCGTTAGACCCACATCTACTAAATTCAGCTCTATGCCTTCTCTCCAACATTTGTTTAATACTAGAGTTCTTCCTATAATCCACTGTTGGTCCATCACCCAGTATTTTACACATTTGTGGGTTAACGGAAATCAATACCCAGTTACATCTTAATGCCTGAATAAACTCTGGGCAGTCCAGTGAATAAGTACAAACAAAGGCCCTCTGGTTTTTCGGCTTCTCTGGCTTGGTTCTTAGTTCGTGTGAAGGAGTGGAGTTTTTTGGTATTTGTCTATGGCTTCTGGAGTGGGAATTGCTGGTGATTTTGCGGGTCTTATTGGAGGTCTTAATGCCTCTATTGGGAATTTGTCTAACTTGCTTATACAGCTCAATCAATAACTTACTATCTCCAATGGGTCTTCCGAAGCAGTATGTGGCAGAGGTATGAATGAAATGAATAGCAGTAATTCTTTCGATAATGGTGACAGCCTTGGGCGTCCTTTAACCCAGTTAACCCCTAACACCCCAACTGGTAACTCTGTGGCTGTAACGACTAATGTAAGTCCTGATTTTAATTTCCAGGCTTGGAAAACAAATAAATTTGATATTAAAAGTGGCATGGCAGTTTTGGATGGGGACTCTGGTACTGTATTTGGTACTTTGCGACAACAACTGCATCAGTTTGAGAATAAAATGAGCCAATTTAAAAGGTTGCAGTTGGATAATGTGTACTTGTGAGTTTTGGAGATTCCCGAACGGAGTTCAAAAAGGGTCTGACTTTCATAAAACACTTGTGGATATTTTTAATAAAGCCAGTTGTGAATTGGTTAACCAGTTAATTAAATACAGTGTTCAGCGTATTGAGGCTGTATCTATTGAATTGGATAATGTGGCTGCAAGTATTACCAGTGATTTATTGTTTTTCCAATATAAAACCAACTACAATAATGTGTTTTTCAAGACTGATAATGACTGTAAAAAGAATGTGGAGAGGAAAAAGAAAAAACTACAACGTGATGCAGAAGCCTACACAAGTGGGCATGTATATCCTGACCCTATTGGTCCTAGGGACGGTTCGAGTGACGAGCCTTCATTTCAACAAATGGGATGAGAGAGGAATCCCTAGACAACCATTACGCCAACAGAGAAACCCAGGGTGAAGCTACAATGGCTGAAATAAGGTGTTCTGAATGTATTTTGCCCAAGAGGGTGAATAATTCAAATAACACTTCCCATTCTGAGGATTTTTATCAGCGTCAAGGGGCGTGACTGAAGACAAGTTTCAACAAGAAGAATGGCCCAAGACAGAAATAGTAATGCCTTTGGATTGTAGCGTTGCCGAAGTTAACTCATATGAAGTGGTTAAAAAGGTACTGAACTCATAATAATTTCACTATTTTTAATTTTTCTCATAAAGACTTTTTGGTTCATCAAGCTGACTTGTTGACTAAAGGGTTTGGGTTTATTCCAGCAATCAGAGTGAGAATTGATCAGACTTTAATTGATTTAAAGCTTTTCATTTGGAAACTTAATTTGGCTGTATTATTTTGTAATAACTCATGTCATGACACTAATCGTGAGGGTAATAATGTGCTAAAGAGATCTAGTAAGTTTAACCATCCAGTCCATGGATTGTTATTGACATTTGAGCAAGTTTGTGCTAATGATATCAGAAACATTATTCAACAACCAGGAACTGGTTATTCTAATTTAAGCCTTATTGAATAGAATTTATCGTTTGAATTTGTTTATGATAAATCTTTGCACATAATGAATCCAGATAAGGGGGGAGGGGTAGTTATCTTGGACCTTGTAAATTATAATAACAGAATGAATGAGTTATTACTATGTGACACATAATAAATTTCAAGAAACTAGCTTAACATCGCTTATGCAAAAATAGATGTTCACTTATTAAATATGTTATTTCAGGGACATATTGATTTGGATGAATATGATTTTTTTTGTACAATAAGTGGCCCATGGTAGCAGGTATATCTGGCATTCCAAAAATCCATAATGATACACAACCCCCCCCCCCAGACCTATTGTGGATGGCAGTAGGTGTAAAACATATTATTTTGCTAAGTTTGTTGACCATTGGTTAAAATCTTCAGTGGGGAGCATTTCTCAGATTTGTAAGGACTCATGGGAATTTTTAATGAAATTTGGAAAAGTTACCTTTCAGAGTGATTATGTGTTAGTTACTACTGATGTTTGTGACCTTTATTTAGTTATTTCCCATTATACAGGCCTTAGGTGGTTTGAAGTGATTCTGGTGGAAATAGGAATCTTGTCACAGGATCGTATCAACACTATTTGTGCTCTTATGGAGAGGGTCCTGTCTAATAACTTTTTATTTTTTGAAGGACAATTATTCAAGCAAGTCAAGGGGGGTAGCAATGGGGGCAGCATGTGCCCCTAGTTTTGCAAATTTAGTGATGAGTTTTTTGGAAAAATATTTTATTTTTGATTCCCCCTACAGTTCAGGATTTGCCTTCTACACTCACTTTCTGGATGTTATTATTATTATTTGGAAGGATAGTAGGGACAGGCTTAATAACTTTTTTCAGTAAATATAAATTCTACTACGCCCTTTTTGAGATTTGTACATACCTATGGTGATGTGGGTATTTCTTTTTTGGATGTGACAATTACTAAGGATTGTGTAAAAAGGCGCTTTGTATCTAACATTTTTCGTAAATCCACTTTCTCTAACAGTTATCTTCATTTTGAGAGTCACCATTCTTATTACCAGAAGAAATCAGTGGTAAAAGGCCAACTGGTTAGACAAGCCAGGATGGTTTCTGAGAATGACGCGTTTGAAAAAGAATGTGGGGTCTTATTGAATATGTTTATTAAGCGTGGGTACCCTATGGATTTCTTGAGACCCACATTTGATGAAGTAATCATTAAGAGGAAAAATGGGTTTTATGTTCCTTTGTTACATACTAACAATATGAGGATCCAAGATAGAGCTATTGAGGTTGGTGACCCAGGTTCTAACCTAACCCTTGATGCGGTGGAATCAGAGAGGGTTAAGGGTAAAAATTTTAATAGGGCCTTTGTTTGTACTTATTCACTGGAGAGTCCAGCGATTGTTCAGGCATTAAGAAGTAACTGGTTATTGATTTCCGTTAACCCACAAATGTGTAAAATTCTGGGTGATGGACCAATAGTGGTTTATAGGATGGACTCTGGTATTAAACAACTGTTGGAGAGAAAGCATAGAGCTGAATTTATTAGATGTGGGTCTAACAGTTTACAAGGTATGTTTATGTGTGGGTGTTGCAATATTTGCCCGCATATTTTGGTAGGTTGGCAGTTTGTCCTGAATGGACAAACAATTTTTGTTAAGGAAAAGTACAACTGTTATACCAAATGGGTGGTTTATGCTGCTTGTTGTTTACATTGTCCAATCTATTATACAGGAAAAACTATTAGACGTGTTAGAGACAGGATCTATGAACATGAAAGGGACATTTTTAACAAGAAAAACACTAATGCATTGTACAAGCATATTGAAAAATTCCTTGATCAAAAATTTGGTTATTTTGTAATGGAACAACTTAGATGGGGGAGAATTGTTGAAGAACATTTGTTACTTAGGGAATTAAAATGGCAACTCAGGCTCAATTATTATGTGGAGCTCTGTTGCATCTATTTCACATCTTAAAAGTTTGGAATGTTAATTTATTGTATAATAATTTATTAGTGTATATATACATGTAACATTTATATTCATATTTAGATTTATATATTTATTTTAGTATATGTTTTTTTGCATATATAGTTTTATTTTATTTTACTTTTAAATTTAATTAGTCTTAATTGATCATGTGATCGTTTTTTATCACTATTTAAACTGTTGACTGGATTGTGCTTTCAGTTCTGATGATGTCCTAATGGATGAAAGCGCTTAACTGCAAGCTTTTTGACAATTGTTGATGATGGAATAAAGCATACAGCAAACAAACAAATCTGTTATGGGAAAATATAAAAAATAAAAAACATTTGATAAGCTAGTTGCATAAGTGTGCACACCCTTAAACTAATACTTTGTTGAATCACCTTTTGATTTAATTACAACATTCAGTCTTTTTGGGTAGAAGTCTATCGGCATGGCAAATCTTGACTGGGCAATATTTGCCCACTCTTCCTTGCAAAAGTGCTCCAAATCTGTCAGATTGTAAGGGCATCTCTTGTGCACAGCCCTCTTCAGGTCACCCCACAGATTTTCTATTGTATTTAGGTCTGGGCTCTGGCTGGGCCATTCCAAAACTTTAATTTTCTTCTGGTGAAGCCATTCTTTTGTTGATTTGGATGCATGCTTGGGGTCATTGTCTTGTTGAAAGGTGAAGTTTCTCTTCATCGTCAGCTTTCTAGCAGATGCCTGAAGGTTTGTGGCCAAAAGTGTCGGGCATTTGAAACTTTTCATAATTCCCTTCACCTTGACTAAAGCCCCTGGTCCAGCTGAAGAAAATCAACCCCAAAGCATGATACTGCCACCACTATGCTTCACCATGGGGATGGTGCTCTTTTGGTGATGCAAAGTGTTGTTTTTGAGCCAAGCGTACCCTTTGGAATTGTGGCCAAAAAGTTCAACCTTGGTCTCATCAGACCATAACGCATTTTCTCACATGCTTTTGGGAGACTTCATGTATTGTTTTGCAAATTTTAGCCAGGCCTGGATTTTTTTGTGTAAGAAAAGGCTTCCGTCTTGCAACGTAGTCCAGAAATATGGAGAATACGGGAGATTGTTGTCACATGTAGTACACTACCAGTAATTGCCAGAAATTCCTGCAGCTCCTTCATTGTTGTTGTTGGTCTCTTGGTAGCCTCCCAGACCAGTTTTCATCTTGTCTTTTCATCAGTTTTGGAGGAACATCCAGTTCTTTGTAGAATCACTGTTGTCCCATATTTTCTCCACAATTTGATGACTGCCTTCACTGTGTTCCATGGTATATCCAATACTGTGAAATTATTTTGTACCCTTCTCCTGACTAATACCTTTTAACACCTTTGATGCATTGTAAGCTCTCTGCGAACCATGGCTTTTGTTGTAGCAGGCAACTGAGTAAATGTCAAGAAAATCCTAGTAGGGCAGCTGAATGTTATTTGGGGTTAATCATAATCTCTTTAATTGATGGCAGGTGTGTACTCAAGAAGACTGAATGTTGTAATTAAATCAAAAGGTGCTTCAACAAAGTATTAGTTTAAGGGTGTGCACACTTATACAACCAGCTTATTGCATGTTTTTTATATTTTATATTTTTTCCCTAACAGATTTGTTTGTTTTTTGATTGAATTGTACATGTTATAGGTCACATTAAAGGTGGGAAAAGTTTTGAAATTATTTATTGTGGTCTCTTTTTTTATATCACAAAAACCTGGCATTTTAACAGGGGTGTGTACACATTTTATATCAACTATATATATATATATATATATATATATATATATATATATATATATATGAGCAACGCAGACGCAAGCATAATAATGTAAGAATGTTATTGTTTTACTGCCTAAATGGTTTAAATGACTCTTCTTTTTAAGATCCTTCCGTAAACCAAGACTTTTAGAAAGGCTGGTTGGCCATTTGTTTCCATTCAGACATATAGGTTTCATTGCAGAGTGGTAGAGATACGCCTTTTGCTGCTAGCAAATATGGTGCTTCATCCCTCACATCATCAAACCCCCATTCCTATGAGAAATACCTGGTGCTTTTTTTAAAGATTAATCTTCTTAAAGATGGCAGCAAACATCAGTTCTTAACCAGAAGGCTTGCCAGCTGATATGGTGAACAAGTTCCTTGACTTGGCCTTCCTGATGTGGCTGTTATGAAACTGGAGCTGAAAAAGCACCAACACTGAGACACAATGTGGTTAAGGGAGAAGACACAGAAAGTTGTACTGAGGGGGATGATGTTACTGTTACAAAAACTGATTGTTGGTTTGCTGCAGAGTTTGAGGCTGGTTCCAGATCTCTTCAGTTTGTTTGTTTGTTTGTTTCAGGAAGATTTGAGAAACAGAACAGGGCACATATTTTTGCTCAGGTCATGATGACTAGTACAGCAGTGAATGATGGGAGAAGAGTCAATGGACAAATTCTGAAAGACTAAGCTATAGAATGAAATGGTGGCAGCTGAAGTGCAGTCCAAACAAATGCAAAGTACTGAACATGGGCCACCATAGTCCTTTTGTGACGTGCTAGCTGGGGGAGAAGAATTTATAAAATGAGCAAGAAAAGGCTACAAGGTACTGATCACACCTGGCATGGACCACCACCAGCAAAATAAGACAGCAGTGGCAATAGTGCACAGGACGTGGGGGGGGGTATTCTAGAGGAGAGATTTCAGTACCAAATGACATTAGGAGTAAAAAGGTAATAGTCCCTCTGTACTAAATCTACACTTTAACTTCTGTGTACATATCTAGAAGGTCCACAGTTTAAGTTCTGTGTACACATCTAGAAGGCCAACACTTTAAGTTTTGTGTACATATCTGGAGGCCATACAAACTTGGGGCATCAGGCTGTTGGAAGGAGTATAGAAAAAATGCTGCAGAAATGTCTCTGGCATGAAAGTAAAGTGGTATGATCCTAGGGAAGCTGGAGCTTTTCTCAGTAGACAGCAGAAGAGAGACAGTGAGCATGATATGGGAGTACAAGATCAACAAGTGGGCAGATATGATAACCATGAAAACAGAAGGACAGAGAGATGAGGAGGAGGCGGAATGCAACCATCTTTAAGGACAAACTAATTGCTTCACCATTAAATGTACTTCTTCATGGAAAACATTTGGTCTATTGGAAGAGGCATGTAGAATGGACAGAGGCAGAATCCTTGGAGATTTTCAAAGGCTCTGAGCACATGGTGGATAATGAGGGGGAAGATGGAAATAATATTGAATATTAAATTCAATTAAGTGTAAGCTCATCATCTTCTTTTAAAATTAGAGAAATGCAACCAAACTTCTGACTATTTTGACCATGCAGCAGGCATAGTCAGATCTGTTGTGATGATTTTCTCCTTTAATTTTCTGCCAACTTACAACATGTTGATGTTATTTGTAAAGAGGTTTATTCATCTCTGCATTCCCAGTACAGTTAAAAGGTAACACTGAACAAGATGTGGCCCAGAAATTACCTTTGTTTTGCATGTCTGTCAGTCTGAATTTCCTCTGAAATCTCCTCACACTTGCCACCTCCTTCTTTATCTTGCTTCCTAATTACTTTTCCAACCATTTGTTCCTTGCCATTATCTCTATATATGTCTTCCTAATTCCCTCCTTTAGTATTCTGATTTGAAGGCCTTGCTGAACTCCAGGTAGACCTTATTTGCTGAGTCACTTGTATCCACCTCTGTAGTCACTTGATTGCACATCTTCATCAGATTGGTTTAACAGGGTCTTTTGCTTGGGAACATATACTGGTTTTTACCCTGAATGTTCTTTCCTTCCAAAATGTTGGATAGTCATATCCTCAAGATCTCCTATATGATCTTACCTACTGCTTATTCTGAGTGAGCAGTATGTTGTTAGCTGACATTATCTTTGGTCCCCCAGAGTATGCCTAAGAACTGTAGTCTGCTTCCAGCTTTTTGATACTTCTGCAACTAGGAATCCTTTGAGGTTGTCTTGAGTCTTTGAAAAAGGGCCTAACTACCTTTTGAATATCCTCAGTGCCTTGTCATCTAGGCTAAATATGATACTTTCCAACACCACCTGCAGTGGAATCTAGCATTGCTGATTTTTACATATGGAAGCTACAACCAACAAAAGTACAAACTGTCAATGCTTCTGCCACTGAAATGCATTTACATCAAGATGTTTAGAGTCAAATCAAGAAACTGAGGATGCTTAGGGAATGGCTATAATTCCATATTCCCTGACAAACTGGCTTCACATCCAAGTAATCTTGATGTAAGGTGGTTCGCTAAAATGCAGTTTCCACATGGGCTTAGGTTACATTTTCAGATTTCATTAAAACAATATTTTCAGTATGGGATTTGACTCAGTAAGTACACATACCATCTGGGACTTGCGCTTTTTCCTCTTTATCTAATTCTCCAATTCTCCCTTGTCTATTTCTCAATTTGTATGTCTCTATCTTTTTAAAGTCTGCTAAGTTATTCCATTCCAGAATTCTTCTCCTTTATCATCCTGATTTACTTGTCCACTTTTTCTCCATTCCAGCTTTCACTGAAATGAGCTCCTTCAAAGCTACCATGCAATAAAGCTTTGACTTGAGATCCCTGCTGATCTGCCTTTACTAACGGCTTTACTCTGTTATGGCCTGTCTTGATAACTGTATGCTAATAATGTATTTGTATTTATGGAGACCCCTTTGGTAAGCATGTAGAAAGAACATTTAGAAGTTGGCATTTTCACCTGCTGTTACTTATTACCAATAGCTGACGTGCACACAATGCAGCAAAAACAGTTCTAATAGTATATGTGTGATATCAAAAGCTTAAGGAAACTACATCCTTTGATATTTAAACCCAAAGCAATATAATAATTGCTCAGTGTATGTACTTCAATGTTTTACTGACTCCCACTGTCTTATTTATCCCTTATATTAAGCTCATAACAAGAAAAGTTAGTAATCAGCTTAAAAGCCACCACAGCAAATCGCATCCCCTAACATCAAAAATCTAGGTGTGTCATTGCCATGGATGTGCTCATTCCTCATGTTGAGTATGCTCCACCCATAAGTACCTTAACCTCCTCTGTCAGCTCCTCTGCTACTCAGACTACCGTCAATAAAATTCATAGGTTTATTAACCTTTCCCCATGTATGAATACCGTGTTACACTTGATAGTGCTAAAGGGTTACTAGTTACTGCTACAGTCACCATGCTATTATCAAAATTCACATGCAGACTTATACACTACCAGTGGTGTACTTAACAAATAAACTACAGTCCAAAATGTCCACACATGACCATAGGGCTGACATCAATTACTAGTTTTGCTGCCCTCAGTTTAGGCAAGTAATAAGGAAAAAAATGTTTCTGCAAAACAATATCTATAAGCTGAATTATTTACCAAGGATATTAAAGCATGGACAAATAATCCTTTATCAATGAAAAAGCTAATAAATAGATGTGAATAAGCTAAAACATGGTGGTAAATTGTCTTGAATTATGACTAGTGGTTGCAGTTTTACTCATCTTAGTTTTATCATAATATAGCATTTTCATGTAAGTGATCACCAAGTGCTGATAAGTACTGTTGGATGATCTTTTCTTATTTATTGTACTAGTTTAGTGTATTAAAGCTTTGTCTGCTTTCTTTTACATGAATAATCTCCTTCTAGTCTGTTTATTAACTTCTGTTTTATTATTATGTCTATCAAGATGATAAAATGTGAATTTGCTGTGGAGATGGTGTGAGGAAGAACAGCCAAGATGGCTGACTAAGCCCAAAGATCATTGACAGGCACTACAGAAATTTGGATAAAATAGTGTTACCAGGAAGCAACGTAGTGGTGCACGTACGGCAACTGCTCGGCTGAAAAAATCAATAATGCATGAATGAAAAAGCCAGCAGAAATGGTGGAATGTAAAATAATTTAATAAAGAAAAAGATAGAGGGTGGCATACTCTACTATCTACAATATCCAAACTGGTTTCGGCTACAATAGCCTTCTTCAGTGGAAATAAAACACAATCACATGTATAAGTGTATATATAACAGCATAAAGGCAGTACATTAGTTAATTAAAGTTGGTCATTAAGACCAGGTGGAAATAAAGCCCCTAATTTGATGATCCATTTGCGTTCCTTGAAATTCAGTAAGTTATGCCAACCCAGCTTGTCCCTATATTTGCTTGCAATACAGTCAATGACAATAAATTGAAAAAGAGCATAATTATGTTTGAAAACATGTTTATATAAAGCATTGTTACTGCGTTTATTCCTAATGTCACTAAGGTGTTCCCCAATCCTAATACAGAAAGGTCTGGACATCTGTCCAACATAAAATGATGAGCATGTACAGGTGGCTAAATAAATGACACACGCCATGTTACAATTAGCCCAAAAATTAATATTGAAAATTTCAGAAGTATTACGACTACTGAACTCCCTAGTATGTTGAACCCTGTTGCAATAAGAGCAGTGGCCACATGGTATACAACCCAAAAACTGGGCCACCTCTCAGTGTGTGTTGAACAGAAACAGAGGAGTTGAAACCCACCCTCTTGTAGTGGCTAAACAATGAACCCAATGTCCGACCTCACCTGAAAGAAAAAGAACATCTGTCCTTCAGGAAAGGGTGTAATTTCTCTTCTGCCATCAAAATGTTCCAGTGTTTATTGATGATGTTCATAAATCCTTGTGTGTTACGTCCATATGTAGTAACCAGATGAACTGGATCATTAGAAAGATCCTTATGTTTATCTTTATAACGTAACAAATCAACCCTGTTCTGATTTGAAGCCCAATGGCAAGCAGAGCTCACAGTACCTGGGGGTGGGGGGGTAACCTCTCTCCCAAAACCTGCATATTAAATTATTTCGAGCAATCTCAAAGGTTTGTTGGTTTGAACAGATCCTTTTGGCTCTTAGGAATTGCGACTTGGGGATATTCTGGATGATATGTTGTGGGTGGAAGTTGGTAGCATGTAAAAGTGAATTATATTCAGGAAATTTCCTGTACATCCATGTGGAAAGAATGTCATCATGATTCCTGCTAACCTCAACATCAAGGAAAACAATCCTAGATTTGTGGTAGTTTACTTTAAACTCAATTCCCCACACATTATCATTGAGGTAGCAAATAAATTCCTGAAGATAAATTTCATCCGACTTCCACACCATCCAATAATTATCCAGATATCGCCTCCAGATGTCCAATTCATCCATATATATATATTGTGGATAGAGTCATAGATCATAACCTCCTCAATGTAGGCCTTAAAAAGGTCCGCATAAATGGGTGCAAAAGAGGCACCCATTGCTGTGCCCTTGACCTGCCAAAAGCATTGGTCCTGGAAATAGAATAGGTTACTGGTCAGAACGTATTCAGCCAGGCATACCAAAAAAGTATTAAATCCTTGCTGATACAAACCAGATCTCCCCAACCAATAGTCCAGGGCCTGCAAACCTGCCCAATGTGGGATATTAGTATATAGAGAGGTTATGTCCTAGGTACATAACAGCCAATGAGGCTCCAATTGAGTATCACAAATGATATCCAAAAACTGAGTAGTGTCCTGAATTCTGGATCTTATTAGAGGTAATAAAGGTTTTAGAAAATGAGTCAGATATTCAGACAAGGGTTCAGTAATTGAGCCACATCCTGATACAATCGGTCTCCCAGGGGGGCATCTAGCATCCTTATGTATTTTAGGTAAAAGATCAAAATATTGTTTACACTGAGTTGAAACCTTCAATTGGTTTCTATCTGACTCCATTATGATACCCCCTTCCTGGGCCTGTATCAGGAATGAGTCATTTTTGGTTTGGAAGTGGTTAGTTGGGTCCAATATCATAGCCATATAATA